>NW_025896043.1:1351697-1357477 GCF_002878395.1 Capsicum annuum
CCCACCCACCCTTTTTTTGGTTTAAACTACCCGGTATCCGGTATCTACTTTTTAAGAGTCCGACTATATCCGGACTCACCCTGCGTCAGACTCTATTTGGTGGGGAGAGCTCCCAACAGAGTATTAGTCCATACCCAGGGTCGAACCCTCGACCTCTGGGTAGATTGGGGCAGCCCCTTTCCGCTGCGCCATCACTGCTGTTGGTCTCCCCCCACCCTTGCTTATCTTAGTTTATGATTCTATTTGAATTTTTATGTGTATTGTTTTGTTTATCAACTTTTTATTTTTGTAGGTTCTTACAACATGAAATTCTTCAAGTAGGTGAGATAAGTTTGTATAGTATAAGTATTGCACTGAATTTTATATATTTTTGCTAATGTAAAGATAACTTTTTTATATGCATGTGTTCTAAAAGTTGATATTGAAATTTGATATTTTTTACTCGTGAGATTATATTGGTTATGTTATTATTGTTGTATTGATATTTGAGATCTACATCTACATATTCTAAGTTGCTTTGAACTTTTTCTTGTTTTTGTTCGTTAAAACTTAAGTAAAAGAATTATATAATACATATGTGTTTTCTCCTTGAAATTCTACACACACACACATATATATAATTAGTTGATCTTGATTTTCTTGACGCTCATCATTATTGATAGGCATATTAATGAAGAAGTAGCAGGTAAATGATAAATTAGGATGAATGTTGATCACGTTAAGGTGCAGTTGAAAACCTTGAAAGGAGAGATAGAAGAAGATTATGTTGCTTTGAGCTCAAACAAGATTATGTTAGAAAAGAATTGCATATTGTGACTATTCTTAAAATTGTAAAACACAATTATATGTAACTTGACAATCGTATTGAAATCTCAAAAATGAATTCATAACTACTTTATGTAATTTCTATCACGAACAAAGCTAGTGAATTTTTTTTAATTTTTAATATGTAATTTTGAATTTCTTTAGTCAAATTAAGGAATTCTTTGATTAATAATGTCTATGGTTGAATTCTTCAATTTATAGCAATAAATATTATAGTTTAGCTACAATCTATATATTTTAAAAAAAAAAATATGGCTATGCATTCACTTTTAATACAAAAAAATTAGCTATAGTTTCTGTATTTCATAGAAAAAAGAATAAATTTTTAGCCATGTATAAAAATATTTGTGGCAAATATTTTAGTTTATAGCTATAGATTTTCTAATTTGTAAGTAAATACAAATATTATTATCAGAAAATTAAAATGTAAAATAGCCACAATTTTTTAATTTCCATAGCAAACAAATCAAGTCTTTTTCCACAATAGAACATATTGTGTCTATATATAAAAATTGCTATAGATTTTATTTATCGTGGCAACAAGGTAAAACTTTTTGCTTCAAGTATATAATCTGTAGCAAGAACTTTTTATCATCACAGCTACAACACAATATCTTTTGTAGCTGTAAGTATTACTCCTTAGCCACTGATCATGTAAAGTCTGTAACTAACTTTTAATTACGCCACTTCTTGCTACGGATGTTACGGAAGAAAAAATTGTGGGTAAAGTGTTTAGTCACAAAAAATTTCATATTTAGCTACGAGGTACTCTGTAGCTATGCATGTCTTATTTTGTAGTAAAGTTAAGTCATAACCTATCTCAAAAGTCTAAAAATAAAACCAAGCCTCTCAACAAAAAGTATTCTCATTGTGAACAGCTTCAAAATGCTCCCAATCTATAAAAAAGAATTATATATGTGATTAGAAATCTATCGATATACATATTGGTATACTTTGGTTTCAGATTCAAAATCACTTCAAAAATCAATCCCAAATATAAAAGGGTAAAGACTGAAAATTTAATAAAGAATCATATTACTCATACTTTAAGGGTTCTAAATATGAAAATTTATCAAAAAAAAAAAAGTTGAAAACGAGTTTGAAAAACTAATTTTTCACTTTACTGGATAAAACTCAAAATCCCAAGTTTAAAAGCCATGTTTTGGAGGTGTTTAAACATTATAATCAATAGGTAATGATAGAAATTAGGTTTAGAAGCTTATCCAGACAAGTTTGAAGAAAAATCCTCTTTAAAATTGCTTATTCTGAGGTTACAAAGCTCAAAAATAAAGTGAAATCGCGAAATTAGAGTATTTATATTGTTCTGTGAACGGTACCTCAAAAATTCTCAAAGTTTAGTTAATTGTACCCCAAGTAAGAAAGTAAAAATAGAAAGGTACTCCCCTCGTTCTTAAATAAGTGCTCCTTTTGCCTATTGATTTTGTTCTTAAATAAGTGTTTGTTTAAGTCTGAATAAATTGGTCACGTTCTTCCAAATTTATCCTTGTTTGGATAAAATGTAATTAATGTCAACTTAGAAAGAGATAAATTTAATCAAGGGTAAACTGGTAAAGTTATATTTTAATTTTTAGGAGTTAGTAATTTGTTAAAGAATGTGTTCAACCCTAAAGGAGAACTTATTTAGCGATGAATGAAGTATAAAAGTCTTTAGAAAAACAATACCAATAATTGTATGCAGAAATTCACACAAAATTAAATAAAAGTGGTTATACCCTTCATTCCTAAATAATTTTTTTTTTTTACTTGGACACACCCTTTAATAAACTACTCATTTCTAAAAAATTAAAGAGAAGTTTATCAACTTACCCCTAATTAAATTTTATTTCGTTTCAAATTGATATTGATTACTATATTTAAACTCAAGGCATAATATGAAGATTATGATGAAAGTATTCTTGAAGACTTAGGCATACACTTATTTGGGAAAGTATTCTTAAGACTTAGACAAATGCTTATTTAAGAATAAAATCACAAAGTGAAAATTATCCTAGGCATACTTTTAAGAAGCTTTATCGGAGGTTATAACTCTACTTTTTCATAAATATAAAATTAAATATTCAATTACAAATTGTAGCAATTTTGATAAATTATAAGATATTTATTAAAAGAATAAAAAGTAGGCAGAAAATAATCCTAAATTATATATTTTCTCTCTCCTAAAGTATCCTAAAATTATACAAATCAGATCTTTTATTTTCTCTCCCCTTTTTTCTCATCTCCATGACTCCATCTCTCCTCTTTTTACTCTCTCCATCTCACATCTTTTGACTCCTCTAAAAGAATATACAAGTGTAATCTTCACCAATCTTTATTTTTTTAATTATTTTGTGATTTCTATTATAGGTGTTTTTTAATGATTGAAATAAGTATCAAACTGGTATCTATGAATTGTGATCCAATTCAAATGTTAAACAAGATTGAATGGATTGGGTATAAAAAATGTTGACCAATTGATTTACTTGATTTTTGTAAAAATCAAATTATATAAATACATATTTTCGTATATGGATAATGTATAAAATATGATATACTATTAATTTATTTAGGTGTGTTTCTATTTTAGGGGTTAGAAATTTGTATAAAAATTGGTGTATCTTCATTTTTATATTTTTCTACCTTACACCACTATTAAACTCAACCATAGATAACAAACTTTATATTATCTTCATACATCAAAAATCATTAATAAAAGCACATCATTTGTATATAGCATCTTACATATAATTCTGTAATACTAAAATTTCAAAATTAAAAATCATTTGTTGTATGATATTATTATACAAATCGATTTAAACTTGATTGGTTAAAATAAGACAATAATACCATATTGTACACAAATATTATGGACTAAAATTAATACACAACATTTGATAAATAATAAAAGGAAACTCTTCA
Organism: Capsicum annuum; assembly: GCF_002878395.1. Lineage (NCBI taxonomy): Eukaryota > Viridiplantae > Streptophyta > Magnoliopsida > Solanales > Solanaceae > Capsicum > Capsicum annuum. The sequence continues at coordinate 1,355,439 of NW_025896043.1, forward strand.
TTTTATTCATGTTTTGAAGAAAAAAAGAAACATAAAAAAGGTATTTGTGAGAGAAAATTAGATTTGATATTTAAAAATAAAACATGGTTGGATAAATAAAAAGAAAGGTGAGCAACAAAAGTGAAGAAATTCGGGGGACTTGATATTTCCCATTAATTTTAGAGAAAAGACATAAAATCACCCCTAAACTTGTTCGAATTTTGCAAAAAGACACTTAATGACACAAGAATTACAAGAAGAACATGAAACAAACACCAAAATAGTCCACTAGTCAAGAAAATCATGAACCTGTTTGATGACCACACTCGAATTCGAGATTACAAGACAAGAATGAATAGATTCAAGGTGTTCAACACCTGTTTTCAGCCAACCCAAACAAAGTTAACCAACAATAAGATGAAGAACACAATAATATAACACCAATAAACAATACACGGCTTCACAAGACAAGATACCAATGGTTACAAAGATGACAAAATGTAAATGATAGATAGATAGACATACACTACTACCAAGACTAAGAACCTAAGTGTATGTCACACTCAAAGACCCTTAACAATGATAGCAGTAATGTATCCGTACCGGTCCGCAAGACTCTACTAAACACGGCTTCATAGACACCCTAGGACACTTGAACTCTGTGCTCTGATACCAAGCTTAAAACGCCCCGAAATTGGATCCCGAGATGTCACACGGTGCTTAAGGTCACAAGTGACCCCAAGCTAACCCTTCATCTGGCATAACCCAAAGCAACTGAATAAAATACATAAAATAGAAGGAATAATGTGGAAACAACCCATAACTTAGTTTGACCAACATGAAAGTAAATTTACACGGTCACAATTCTGCTCATATATATACAAATTTGAAACTGAATACACTGACTACTAGTGACTGTCTATGAAGCCTCTACTAGCATTGACCAAAGATAGCCGGGTCATGACTCCCAACTACCCCTACTCAATACGATTGAATACAGAAAATACAATACACCTCAAATATGAACAACTCAAGTCCCTAAATCAAAAGGACTAATCACGTGCTGATCAAGAGCTGCGACCCAACTGAACATGATATGTGCGCTATAGCTTGTACCTACATTTTGGTAAAAATATAGCCCATGGAAATATGTGGGTCAGCACTTTAAAATGTACTGAGTATGTGGGGGTGCATGCAACAATATAAATAGTATAATCAATTTCATGAAAACATGCATACAGACAATGATGACTCACTTGGCTTGAGTTATATCAAATCATATTTTTCGTAATTTCATAATAAACAGTTCATATGATAAAATCTCGTAATCCATGTAAATCATTATAAATCATAAATTATGATAAATCATCCTAAATCATCATATCGTCAAAAATCATCATAGGTAATTATAAATCATCATAAATGACCATAAAACATTATAAACATCTCAACTCTTTGACTCAAATCTCGGAGTGACTCGGTAATTCAAGAAACTTAATCTTATGGACACGGGAGTTTCCTATAACCGACAACCCCACGTGAGCTACATGGAATACCAACGTTTGAAACTCCCGTTGGCGGGAGCGTCATACTCTTTGCCAGGGAGTACGACCTTTAAATTGTAATAATCACAATCAGGCTCTCTGGCCAATAATATCATCATCAAACAACCCTACGGTGACACATAGGTTAAGGAAAATACTAAATTTCCCTCTCGGTGCTAAGTACTACTCCCCAACAAGCTCAGAACGTGTTAGGAAATTCACCACAACATCACAAGGGTCTATCATAAAGACCAAATCAAATCTCTTTCTCATTTATCAAGTCATATCAATTTGTGGATTCCTAACTCAACACATTTAGCTCAAAACATTTTAATCTTCCTCAACATCAACAAGGTATCAATGCATTGAACCATAACCGACTCGATATTTGGACAAGGATATGAAGACTCAATACATAATATTTTCAACAATTTAACTCATTAAAAACATCTGAAAAATATCAAGACTCATTGCAACTTCGATATCAATATACCCAATAACTCAAATCGTCATGAG
>NW_025896043.1:1360477-1366780 GCF_002878395.1 Capsicum annuum
CGAAATCAATTTGAAATTTCTACGGTTCAATCAAGAGACATAGAAGGGTGAAATTTGGAGTAGTAGGGTTGGGATTTGAGCCTTAGGAAATTTTGGAGAAAAATGAGCTATTGAATGCTCTTAATGGACTTAAATCCATGGTTTACCCGGATGGATTGGAGTAGGAATGACCAAAATACCCTTAAAAATCAAATAATGTCAAATCTGTCCTTTGGTGGACTATTTTGATAGGCTGAAATAGATCGACCATAACTTTTTGCTCCGATGGACAAATTAGATGAAACCAATTTCATTGGAAAGAGGATTCTTAGAGCTTTTTGTTGATATACAGTAGCTCACCCAGATAATTATATACAAGGAGTTATGATCATTTGAAGTTGACCCTAAAATTCGCCTGGCCTCAGATTTTTTCCTGCACATTTACTGTTCACCACTATTCACCGTTAGATCGAAATGATCATAACTCATCACTCGAGTGTCCGTTTTGGATGATCCAGATATCGTTGGAAAGCTTATTCGATGCTCTACGCGATGATGGGTTGCATATCCAGAAATTCCACACAGAAAAATTATTAATCACGATAAAGAACAGAATTCAATACATTTTCGTCCGAGAAAGATAAAAAGACTTTAACGACTCGACACATTTGGAGCGAATTATTTAACAGGAAAACTCGAGGTATCACATCATCTCCCCCTTGGAAACATTCGGGGCTCGTTGGGTTAGGAAGACAAGGAAAATTGAGGATACGCAACTAAAATAGCTTGATGAACAAGTTTATATTTTTCTAAGCTTTGGAGTACTTTTCGACGCATAAGCTCATGATAATCACCACGACATAGTTGAGTCTATTACTAAAAGAGTTAGATGAAGGAAAAATTATTAACTTCGATTTAAATCCGCATTCACAAAGAAAGAGATGAAAGATCTAGGATATGAAAACTCGGGATATCACAATATCTCCTTCTTGGGATCGGTTCTCCCCGAATAATACTAATTGATCCACGAGACACTTTATGATCGACCCATGGCTTAATACTTGGGTTGAGAAAAAAAGCAAAGGCTAAATAGAATTTGGTAACTCGCTTCGACGCAAATAAATTATTCTTGAAATGGTTATGCTCAGGAAACTTCAAGTAGTGAGATTGAAGATGGAAGAAATATATGAAACCGTCGGAATAACTATCAAGTTGAATTTCTAGGTGCACGGACCGAATTAAGACACGCTCTCATTCAATTAGGACATGATTCAAAATCTTTTCAAGGAACTTTCAACACTACTAGGAAGCAATTGGGTTTGGGATATGGTCCGATATATATATATATATATATATACACACACACACACACACACATATATATATATATATATTGAAATAAGGATTTATATCTCGACCCCAATTTTAAGTACGGAGCGTAGGTCGATCAACCTTATATCAAAATAAAAGTACTAGACCCCACGCAGTACAACTCCTTACTTTCAAGCTTATCAATACGCTTCGCACACCCTTTCTCCGCAATACTATTTTCCCCAAATACCATACTTACTTGATTCAATTCATAATTCTCACAAGGCATTTGTAATCTTGGCTATTCAAATCTAGCTAAGCCAAACTCTCTCTCCTCATTTTCAAGCTTAATTTGGAGTCACCAATTCCTCCACCTAACACCGTAACATAGCCCCATTCCAAATTATAAATTTACACACATCCACATTTTTACAATTCCTCATCTCACAGATAATTCTTATTACCACTCAATCAACTCTAATCCACTTAATACTCACCATTTTCAACCGTCATATTCATATCAACAAGTCTTGAAGCTTAGGGAACTATTCATAGGCATATACGCAATTCAACTTATAGCAAGGCCAAGGCTTGCAACTAATATCCTCAAACAGGAGATATATTCACAATACATGAGTGCTATGCAAGATCAATTTACAAGAGCTTTTAGCTTAGACTTCTAAATCAACGTAGACACCAAAACTTATCGTTAGTATAAACTTTAATCTCCGTCCATATATACACACATGATGTTCAAGCCTATCTTTATAATTATGTATACACTCCTAATCAATACCCATAAAACACCTTTTTCAAATTCTACAATCCTTTATTAAGACAACTTCCGAGCACTATTCTGAAGAAAACACTCACTAACTTTTCCAATTAACTAAGCCATGCACAAGACTTCACTTCAACAATTCCCCACCTACAAACCTAGATAAACCATCACACAAACACTTTCACAAATACAACACGAAATGCTTCAAATAACCATGACATCCATCAAAAGCCTAGCCTTAAGCTTACTCCACACTTGCCACCTTAGCTAAAATGAACATGCCACAATCTTTATCAACAAAAACCCGCTCACTCTCTCCTATCGTCACCACTGTTCATCCACACTCCCTCGACAAATAAAAAGTCATGAAAGGGTAGAATATGAAGGGATATTGTGTATGACTTGGTACGGTTATTGAGGCCGGAGAACTAGGGAATCAAATGCATGAATTCAACCAGAATCAAGATTAAAGATTAAGGACACCCTGGACATAAATTGAATCTTATTGGTCGCTAAGGGTGTTACCGGTGGACTGAACTTGAACATACAATAAAACTTAAGCAAATGAATTCTGAACCGCGCAACTTGATTTTAGAGTTTATACCTTATGGAATGTCGATTTCGCCCGCTAGAAAAATTGGGACTCCATATTTCAATAGTTAGGAGAATACATGATTTCCCATGATATGCATGGACATGTATTATGATCGGGGGAATAAAACATAAGGCATGAGAAAATATCGAAGTCATTGAAAAGGCTGGGGTAAAATAGGATCAACACCACTCCTTCTCACCACCAACTTGCAACCCACCGATACACCTTTCTGAATCCCACAATCTTAACTTAGTTAATTTTTTTTCTACTATCTCCCCCTTAGACTTAAGCCAACACTCCAAGTCAACGAATCACCATACAAACTCTAGTCCATGGCATTCGCTTAATTCCAAGGTCCCCGAATATACCCATACACAAGATCCATAACTTAACCCGCATAACTACACCCGCGAGCGCAAAACCCAATCTTAACATAAATCCTAAATACCCACCAACTTAGACAACTTCAAAAGTTATCATACAACAATTCGAGCACTCCACAGCTTAGATTCTATCACTTACCATGGATACATCAAAACTTCGCTAAACCATACTAAATTCTTCGTGCTTTACTAACATCACATCTCAAGCTAACACCCTCGTCAACATCTAATGCCCAAGTTAACTCACAATTACATTGTATACCACATATCATCATTCATACTTACCCGATCAACGATAAAACTAACCGCTTAACATTTATTAATAACTTAAAAAAAATCCCCATAACACCTTGAGCATACTACTACCTCAACACACAATATCACACTTGATCACAAACAAATAGACTTAAGCTCCCGTACATATGGTTCAAACCTACTAAATCTCCTCCCTATCACTAACGTCGTAGAAATTCAATCATTAAATTCATTTTTCTCATCACCAGCTATCCAAACTTAACAACTCACTTTAACTACGATTAACAACAATCTCAACAACCATTTCCATCTATCAAATACCCCAAACATACTAGTCCACCAAAACCTCATAACGACAATAATCATCCACAATTCCATGGCCTATACCATCATAATTTATTAATACCGCCTTCCACCACGTTTCCAATCTCCCGGTTCCAACCAGTGCAAGAACAACAGAGTAAATAGCCAGCTGCTAGTGAATCGAAATAGGTCTCACACGGCTTTACTAGCCTTTGGTTTTGTGTTTTAAAAAAGGAAATAAATATCAAAACAATTATTCTAGTGAATTGAAATAAGCCCCACACGGCTTCACTAAACTTCAAGTTTTATCAAAAGATGATCAAAAAATATTTTAAAGAAATAAAAGCCCGGTACACCATAATCAAAGATCTGAGAATATGTGTCTCGCTTTACCTCAACTGAATGACTCAAAAGGGATGACGGTACATCTTGAAAGCTATGGAACCTTTGCTAGTAAGCCCAGGAATATAATCAAGAGAGGAAATTGGAACTAGTTAATCACCCTGTCTCAACATTAGTACGCGGATAAAGAAAATATGAAATCACATCATGAATTCTAGGGAGAAATCCAATAACACTTCCGACAAAGGTTTAATGCACAACCTTCAAGAACGGACATAGGACACCTCAATTTTTCGAAACTCAAGAGAACTCATGAAATCATTTTTTTTCTAGCTCACTTACAAGCCCGTAATATCAGAGAAGATTATCTAAGAATGCACCATCTATAAGGATTTACACTTGACTATATCCGGTATTTTAGAACAAGGCGAAATGGCCCAATTTATGCAAGATATGAACCCGTATGAATTTCTTAAGGAACCTTTCCACAACACAATCTATGACTTGAAAGAAAGGGAAAATTTTCCTAAATGCCTCGTAGCCTCTCGAAGAAAAGTACAGACGTCTCCGTACCGGTCCGCAAGACTCTACTAGACACGACTTCATAGACACCCTAGGATACTTGAACTCTGTGCTCTGATACCAAGCTTGTAAAACCCCGAAATCGGATCCCGAGACATCACACGGTACTTAAGGTCACAAGTGACCCCAAGCTAACCCTTCATCTAGCATAACCTAAAGCAACTGAATAAAATACATAAAATAGAAGGAATAATGCGGAAACAACCCATAACTTAGTTTGACCAACATGAAAGTAAATTTACACGGTCACAATTCTGCTCATATATAAACAAATCTGAAACTGAATACACTAACTACTAGTGACTATCAATGAAGCCTCTACTAGCATTGACCAAAGATAGCCGGGTTATGACTCCCAACTACCCCTACTTAATATGACTGAATACAGAAAATACAATACACCTCAAATATGAAACCCAACTGAACATGATATGTGCGCTATAGCTTGTACCTACACTTTGGTAGGAATGTAGCCTATGGAAATATGTGGGTCAGCACTTTGAAATGTACTGAGTATGTGGGGATGCATGCAACAATATAAATAGTATAATCAATTTCATGAAAACATGCATACGGACAATGATAACTCACTTGGCTTGAGTTATATCAAATCATACTTTTAGTAATTTCATAATAAACAGTTCATATGATAAAATCTCGTAATCCACGTAAATCATTATAAATCATAAATTATGATAAATCATCATAAATTATTATATCGTCAAAAATCATCATAGGTAATTATAAATCATCATAAATGACCATAAAACATCATAAACATCTCAACTCTTTGACTCAAATCTCGGAGTGACTCGGTAATTCAAGAAACTTAATCTTATGGACACGTTAGTTTCCTATAACCGACAACCCCACGTAAGGTACGTGGAATACCAACGTTTGAAACCCTCGTTGGCGGGAGCGTCATACTCTTTGCCAGGGAGTACGACCTTAAAACTGTAATAATCACAATCGGGCTCTCTGGCCAATAATATCATCATCAAACAACCCTATGGTGGCACATAGGTTTGGGGAAATACCAAATTTCCCTCTTGGTGCTAAGTACTACTCCCCAACAAGATCAGAACGCATTAGAAAATCCACCACAACATCACAAGGGTCTATCATAAAGACCAAATCAAATCTCTTTCTCATTTATCAAGTCATATCAATTTGTGGATTCCTAACTCAACACATTTTAGCTTAAAACATTTTAATCTTCCTCATCATCAACAAGGTATCAATGCATTGAACCATAACCGACTCGATATTTGGACAAGCATATGAAGACTCAATACGTAATATTTTCAACAATTTAACTCATCAAAACTATCTGAAAAATACCAAGACTCATTGCAACTTTGATATCAATATACGCAATAACTCAAATCGTCATAAGGAAGCTCAAAATTTGACACATGGCTCGAAAACACTTGGAAATACTAATAATTTATTATTGAACTTACATGTTCAAAATATATCAATTCTTGATAGAAACACCAAGAATCCCAATATTAAATCTCAATTCATAGAACGAAAATAGTCAAATACTCATGTGATTCAAAACATACAATTCAAATCTTTATAAGTTCATAATCGAATTATTTAGACATAATTCAACTTACAGAACTATATGAATCCATTAAATAATCATAATTGGCAAGCTTGAACAATTTACATATATACATAATCAAAATCTCATGATAGGATATCTTGGAAATAAATTCATTTGCCAAACTCATAATAATCCATAATAAAAATTAAAGATACGGGCA
>NW_025896043.1:1369780-1413946 GCF_002878395.1 Capsicum annuum
TATGGTCCGAACAATATATATATATATATATATATATATTGAAATAAGGATTTATAACTTGACCCCAATTTTAAGTACGAAGTGTAGGTCGATCAGCCTTATATCAAAATAAAAGTACTAGACCCCACGCAGTACAACTCCTTACTTTCAAGCTTATCAACACGCTTCGCACACCCTTTCTCCGCAATACTATTTCCCCCAAATACCATACTTACTTGATTCAATTCATAATTCTCACAAGGCATTTGCAATCTTGGCCATTCAAATCTAACCAAGCCAAACTCTCTCTCCTCATTTTCAAGCTTAATTTGGAGTCACCAATTCCTCCACCTAACACCGTAACATAGCACCATTCCGAATTATAAATTTACACACATCCACATTGTTACAATTTCTCATCTCACAGATAATTCTTATTACCACTCAATCAACTCTAATCCACTTAATACTCACCATTTTCAACCATCATATTCATATCAACAAGTCTTGAAGCTTAGGGAACTATTCATAGGCATATACGCAATTCAACTTATAGCAAGGACAAGGCTTGCAACTAATATCCTCAGACAGGAGATATATTCACAATACATGAGTACTATGCAAAATCAATTTATAAGAGCTTTTAGCTTAGACTTCTAAATCAACATATACACCAAAACTTATCGATAATATAAAATTTAATCTCCGTCCATATATACACACATGATGTTCAAGCCTATCTTTATAATTACGTATACACTCCTAATCAATACCCATAAAACACCTTTTTCAAATTCTACAATCCTTTATTAAGACAACTTCCGGGCACTATTCTTAAGAAAACACTCACTAACTTTCCCAATTAACTAAGTCATGCACAATACTTCACTTAAACAATTCCCCACCTACAAACCTAGATAAACCATCACACAACCACTTTCACAAACACAACACGAAATGCTTCAAATAACCATGACATCTATCAAAAGCCTAGCCTCAAGCTTACTCCACACTTGCCACCTTAGCTAAAAGGAACATGCCACAATTTTACTCTCTCCTATCGTCACCACTGTTCATCCATATTCCCTCGACAAATAAAAAGTTATGAAAGGGTAGAATATGAAGGGATCTTGTGTATGACTTGGTATGGTTATTGAGGTCGGAGAACTAGGGCATCAAATGCATAAATTCAACCAGAATCAAGATTAAAAATTAAGGACACCCAGGACATAAATTGAATCTTACTGGTCGCTAAGGGTGTTGCCGGAGGACTGAACATGAATATATAATAAAATTTAAGCACATGCATTATGAACCGAGCAACTTGAGTTTAGAGTTTATAGCTTATGGAATGTCGATTTCGCCCACTAGAAAAATTGGGACTCTATATTTCGATAGTTAGGAGAATACCTGATTTCCCATGATATGCATGAACATGTATTATGATCGGGGAAATGAAATATAAGGCATGAGAAAATATCAAAGTCATTGAAAAGGCTGGGGTAAAATAGGATCAACACTACTCCTTCTCACCACCAACTTGCAACCCACCAATACACCTACCTGAATCCCATAATCTTAACTTAGTTAATTTCTTTTTCTTCTACCTCCCACTTAGACTTAAGCCAACACTCTGAGTCAACGAATCACCATACAAACTCTAGTCCATGGCATTCGCTTTACTCCAGGTTCCTCGGATATACCCATACGCAAGATTCATAACTTAACCCGCATAACTGCACCCGCGAGCGCAAAACCCAATCTTAACATAACTCCCAAATACCCACCAACTTAGACAACTTCAAAAGTTATCATACAATAATTCATGAACTCCGCAGCTTAGATTCTAGCACTTACCATGGATACATCAAACCTTCGCTAAACCATGCTAACTTCTTCATGCTTTACTAACATCACATTTTAAGCTAACACCCTCGTCAACCTCTAATGCCCAAGTTAACTCACAATTACATCGTATACCACATTTCATCGTTCATACTTACCCGATCAAGGATAACACTAACCGCTTAACATTAAATAACTTAAAAAAAAATCCCTATAACACCTTGAGCATACTACTACCTCAACACACAATATCACACTTTATCACAAATAAACAGACTTAAGCTCCCGTACATACGGTTCAAACCTACTAAATCTCCTCCCTATCGCTGACGTTGTAGCAATTCAATCATTAAATTTATTTTTCTCATCACCCACTATACAAACTTAACAATTCACCCTGACTACGATTAATAATAATCTCAACAACCATTTCCATCTATCAAACACCCCAAACATACTAGTCCACCAAACCCTCATAATGACAATAATCATCCACAATTTCATGGCCTATACCATAATAATGTATTAACACCGCCTTCCACCATGTTTCCAGCCCCTCGGTTCCAACCAATGCAAGAACAACAGAGTAAACAGCCAGCTACTAGTGAATCAAAATAGGTCTAACACGGCTTCACTAGACTTTGGTTTTGTATTTTGAAAACGGAAATAAATATCAAAACAATTATGCTAGTGAATCGAAATAAGCCCCACACGGCTTCACTAGACTTCAAGTTTTCATCAAAAGATGGTCAGAAAATATTTTCAAGAAATAAAAATCTGGTACACCATAATCAAGGATCCGAGAATATGTGTCTCGCTTTACCTCAACTGAACGACTCAAGAGGGATGGGGGTACATCTTGAAAGCTATGGAACCTTTGCTAGTAAGACCAAGAATATAATCAAGAGAGGAAGTTGGAACTAGTTAATCACCCTGTCTCAACATTAGTATATGGATAAGGAAAATATGAAATCACATCATGAATTCTAGGGAGAAATCTAAAAACACTTCCGACATAGGCTTAATACACAACCTTCAAGAACGTACATATGACACCTCAATTTTTCGGAACTCAAGAACACTAATGAAATCATTTTTTTTCTAGCTCACTTACAAGCCCGTAATATTAGAGGAGGTTATCTATGAAAGCACCATCTATAAGGACTTACGCTTGACTATATCCGGTATTTTAGAACAAGGCAAAATGGCCTAATTTATGCAAGATATGAACCCGTATGAATTTCTTAAGTAACCTTTCCACAGCACGATCTACGACTTGAAAGAAAGGGAATATTTTCCTAAATGCCTCGTAGCCTCTCGAAGAAAAGTACAGACGTCTCCGTACCGGTCCGCAAGACTCTACTAGACACAACTTCATAGACACCCTAGGACACTTGAACTCTGTGCTCTGATACCAAGCTTGTAGCGCCCGAAAATCAGATCCCGAGATATTACATGATGCTTAAGGTCACAAGTGACCCTAAGCTAACCCTTCATCTGGCTTAACCCAAAGCAACTGAATAAAATACATAAAATAGAAGGAATAATACGGAAATAATCCATAACTTAGTCTGACCAACATGAAAGTAAATTTACACGGTCATAATTCTGCTCATATATATACAAATCTGAAACTGAATACACTAACTACTAGAGACTGTTTATGAAGCCTCTACTAGCATTGACCAAAGATAGCCGGGTCATGACTCCCAACTACCCCTACTCAATACGACTGAATACAGAAAATACAATACATCTCAAATCTGAACAACTCAAGTCCCTGAATCAAAAAGACTAATCACCTGCCGATCAAGAGCTGCGACCCAGCTGAACATGATATGTGCGCTACAGCTTGTTCCTACATTTTGGTAAGAATATAGCCCATGGAAATATGTGGGTCAACACTTTGAAATGTACTAAGTATGTGGGGGTACATGCAACAATATAAATAGTATAATCAATTTCATGAAAACATGCATACGGATAATGATGACTCACTTGGCTTGAGTTATATCAAATCATACTTTTCGTAATTTCATAATAAACAGTTCATATGATAAAATCTCGTAATCCATGTAAATCATTATAAATCATAAATTATGATAAATCATCCTAAATCATCATAAATTATCGTATCATCAAAAATCATTATAGGTAATTATAAATCATCATAAATGACCATAAAACATCATAAACATCTCAACTCTTTGACTCAAATCTCGGAGTGACTCGGTAATTCAAGAAACTTAATCTTATGGACACGGGAGTTTCCTATAACCGACAACCCCACGTGAGCTACGTGGAATACCAACGTTTGAAACCCCCATTGGCGGGAGCATCATACTCTTTTCCAGGGAGTACGACCTTAAAACTGCAATAATCACAATCGGGTTCTCTGACCAATAATATCATCATCAAACAACCCTAGAGTGGCACATAGGTTTGGGGAAATACCAAACTTCCCTCTCGGTGCTAAGTACTACTCCCCAACAAGCTCAGAACGCGTTAGGAAATCCACCACAACATCACAAGGGTCTATCATAAAGACCAAATCAAATCTCTTTCTCATTTATCAAGTCATATCAATTTGTGGATCCCTAACTCAACACATTTTAGCTCTAAACATTTTAATCTTCCTCAACAGCAACAAGGTATCAATGCATTGAACCATAACCGACTCGATATTTGGACAAGGATATGAAGACTCAATACGTAATATTTTCAACAATTTAACTCATCAAAACCATCTGAAAAATACCAAGACTCATTGGAACTTCGATATCAATATACCCAATAACTCAAATCGTCATAAGGAAGCTCAAAATTTGACACATGGCTCAAAAACACTTGGAATTACCAATAATTCATTCTTGAACTTAAAAAGTGGATACATGTTCAAAATATATCAATTCTTGATAGAAACACCAAGAATCCCAATATTAAATCTCAATTCATAGAACGAATATAGTCAAATACTCATGTGATTCAAAACTTACAATTTAAATCTTTATAAGTTCATAATCGAATTATTTAGACATAATTCAACTTACAGAACCATATGAATCCATTAAATAATCATAATTGACAAGCTTGAACAATTTACATATATACATAATTAAAATCTCATGGTAGGATATCTTGGAAATAAATTCATTTGCCAAACTCATAATAATCCATAATAAAAATTAAAGATACGGGCACAAGAACGGAAGAATTATTCTTGTTCAAAGCCCCACATACCTAAAAGTCTAAGTAAAGTGTCCATTTTACAAATAGAAATAAATACAAGAGTCCACAAGATTATTTCGCCGCTTTTATATATTAATTAAAAAAGAAGTACAATTTTATTTGAAGACGACTTTTTTTTTCTTTTTAAAGGGCAAAAGAAAATCACATCAACTGAGTATACAATTTGACAATGTAATTATATTATCAAGTCTCATCCAAATTTTGAACAGCCAAAATCGAAATATCCTTAGGGATAGAGGGGTTGGTAGTAGCATCAACAATCAATTAAATTTTATATTAGTTTTAAATTTATTTTAGAGTTTATTGTATATATACATATAATAATTCACTTTTAAGTGTTATGTTTCGTTTTATAAAAATCAATTTAATTAAATATTTGAAGAGAATAAATTATATTAATTTTATATTTTAAATTTTAAATTTAAATATTTAAAAATCACACATTAAATATTATAAATTACAATCCTACTTAAGTGTATATAATATGGATGGTCAAAATTTACTCAGTTTTGATTGTCCAAAATAAAAAAGTGACAAATAAAATAGAAAAGTGCCAAATAAAAATGTCAAAAAATTAATACTTATTCAATTTTAGCTTCACATTTGAATTTTCCATGACGTAGTCCTCTTGATTTAAAGAGGCGTGTAGCAGTAGGTAGACGATCCGCCTTTGCCCAACTACCAAATGTTATGTTCAATTGTACACCAGTATTACATAACTCCCATATATATTACATTACCACGACACAACAGTCTTTCTCGCTTCTCAAATTAGCAAATTAGCAAATAAGCAGACGAAATGGACGAATCAATTCTGCAATCAGTTCTCCTACTAGCACTTGTATCTTTCACCATGTATGTCACCTTTCACTTTTACAACAACCAACGTCGCCGTCGGCCTTTATTCACCCCACCGTCTCCGCCGGCGCTCCCTGTAATCGGTCACCTTCATCTCCTAACCGACATGCCCCACCACACCTTCACCCAACTCGCTCATAAACTCGGCCCGATCATCCACCTTCAACTTGGCCAAGTCCCGACTGTAATCATCTCCTCCCCTCAACTCGCCGAACTCATACTCAAAACCCATGACCACATCTTCGCTAGCCGCCCACAACTCATTGCAGCTCAATACCTCTCCTTCGGTTGCTCTGATATTACTTTTTCCCCTTACGGCCCTTACTGGCGCCAAGCTAGAAAAATCTGCGTCACTGAGTTGTTGAGTTCGAAGCGAGTTAACTCATTCCAGATTATAAGAAATGAGGAAACTAACCGTATGTTACGAATGATCTCCACTCATTCTCACTCCGAGGCGGGTGAACTCGACATGAGTCAGGTTTTCTTCGCTCTCGCGAATGATATTTTGTGCAGGGTGGCGTTCGGGAAGAGATTTATTGATCATGAGTTGAAAGAGAAGAAGGATTTGGTGAGTGTGTTGACGGAGACACAAGCTCTGTTAGCGGGGTTTTGTTTGGGGGATTTTTTCCCCGATTGGGAATGGGTTAACTCAGTGAGTGGTATGAAGAGGAGATTGATGAAGAACTTGAAAGATTTAAGAGCGGTGTGCGAGGAGATTATACAAGAGCATGTAGAAAGGAAGGGTGAAAATAGCGATGCTTCATCAGACTTAGTTGACGTATTGCTGAGAGTTCAGAAAAGAGATGATCTCCAAGTGCCCATCACTGACGACAACCTTAAAGCTCTTATTCTGGTATTTATTATGTACTTATTCTTTTGAGTTCATTTAAATTCAATTTGATTAAACTTTTAGAAGCTACACCAATCCAACTAAACTAAATAAATATTCTAATTAAATTTTAAATACTTTCATACTCCTGATTTTTGACTTATTTTGATATTTTTTAGCTTAAAATAAGTAATTAAAAATACATTTTTACTTTTTCAAACACTATCAAAATTAAAAAATATTTAAAAGTCAAAAACACCTTGAAATAAGCCAATTCAAATACCTAAGTAATAATTTACCTCATATCGTAGTGGTGAGAAAATACTGCTTAAATAACTGGTTAACTTTATTTACTTAGTGCCTGTTTGAGATTGCTTATTTCCCAAAGGAAAGCACTTATTTTGAGAAAATTTTTTCTTTTTTAAAAGATGGGTGTATGTTAAACTTGTAAAAGTGCTTTTAAATCGAAGCAGAAATAGTTTTTTTGCTTCTGAAAAAAAACTAAAAATTTCAGCTTTTCAAAAAAAAAAATAGAAGCAAAAAATTACTTTTTTCATAACTAAAATATCGCTATCACTTTCTCTCTCTCTTACACACTAATATATATATATATATATATATATATATATATATATATATATATATATCTTATAAGTATGATTAAAGTTTGATTTTAATATTCTATACTTCATATTTACATCGTAATTTTTTATTTTATTTATGATTTATATATTATTATTTTATTTTCACTCATTTTCATTAAATAAATTTTAAAAAATCATTGACGATGATCCGAAGAATATATAATTTTTTATTTTTTATTATTAATGATAACAAATGACAGATGAATCACGTTACAAGAATAAATGATATTTGACAATACTTATAAATTTTTTCTCGAATATTTATTTTTAAATAAATAATTCATAAAAAATGACATATGTGTTACCATGTAGTTTACATCTATGAAGAAGGAGATGAGTCTTCTAGTATACTTTCAGAAATACAAGACAGATCTTCTATTATTATGGAGATATTGCATAATAAAATTAGGGCTGAAATCATTGAGAATTTTGTGATGTATGAAGGACTAATTACTTTTGTCGTTAATTTTTTCATAAATAATAATTTAATTTATGAAATAATTTTTATATTTATTTTTATTTAATATTTTAAAGTGATATTTAAATTATTTAAGTAATATATCATTATTAATATTTTTAATGTATTTATGTATATAAATATTGATTGAAAATTTTAGAGCACGTGCTTTTTAATTAAATAAAAATAAAATCTTAATTAAAAATATCATAATAGATATTTAAAATAAATTTTCTCTATAAATTAATTTTGTTAGTAAAAATCTATTGATACATGTCCTTTTTGATCATTTGTCTCAAAAAACATTTCTTGAAAAAGATTATCCAAACACAATCTGTTTATCAAAAGTACTTTTCAAATTAATTTACCAAACACAAATTGCTTTTTTCAAAAGCACTTTTCTGAAAAGGTATTTTATAAAAGTGCTTGTTAAATAAACAATTTTGTAATAGCAATCCCAAATGGTCTCTTAATCTAGATCTACTTGTACTAATTGTAATGAGGTGTTTGGGAAATCTCAAATCTCTCTCAAAAAAAAGAACTTGATTCATATCATGATTTTACATTTTTTAATCTAAAAATTGATTTATAAGTTTATATTTTATATAAATAAATTTAGTCATTTTATATTTTGTCAAAAAACTCACGCTAAGCCTAAATTACCATGTGAAGAATCATATTAATGAATAAGTAATTACTACTTAGGCAGTTAGATTTTTATAAAATCATATATATTGAAAAATTTGTAATCATAAACATTTACTTATAAAATAAAGATGAACATATGCAATTTATGAATGAAATGTCTTAGCACATTACTATAACTTATTTATTAACTATTTGAATTGCTCATTGATAATATTATAGAAGAACTGGAAAAAAATTTAATAATTTTTATAAGTTGTGGGATTTTGATTCTTATGAGAACACATACAACTTAGGACTAGTTTGCCAATAGACTTTTCAAGTATTATTCGAAAATAAACTTCGCAATAATGTTCGGTCATATAATTTGCGCTTATTTAATAAATAGTTTTAACGAATAATTTAAATTTTCATATATTAGAAAAGATTAGTATTTGAATCATTTCATTATTTGAAAATTTTTAAAAAATTAAATTTTACCTCACACTTTTATATTTTTATAAAAATATCTTACTATTTATTAACCCCAAGTAATATTTATCTACCAACAAACTCATTAATAAACTTTATTAGTTGATTTAGGTATGTAACAATATTGTTGCATAACACTTCGTAAAAGTAATGTAAATAAAAAATTAAATACTTTTTTGTGAGTTGAGAAAACTTTAGTAGTTCTTGCACTGACATGTGAAATTATTTATAAGTACTAGGTTAAAACTTCTAATATATGAGTTTAATTTTTCACATGGAATATCTTCATTATAAAATAATAATACAAAGTTACGGATAATTTTAATAATTTTTAGAGCTTATGAGCATAAATCATATTTCTTAAAAAGGTAAATATTTTTAAAAATAATTATAACCAAACACATAAAAAACTTTATTTAAATCTTGATAAAAAATACCTTGTCAAGAATATTTCAAAAATTATGACCGAATGCTAAATTAAAAAATTTAAATTATATATTTTAATAAAAATTTAATTTTGTATTATGATATAAAATCATTATTTTATGTCACACGGTCATACGGGCCTTAAATAAAGGTGAGAATCAGCAAGCATCTTATAGCCTAACATGTTTGACTTCCGCGAGGGTGGGACATAAATAAGACTCTTGCAAAGAAGTTTCGTGAATTGGGCATATTAAAAGTTTACTCTTTCCATCAGTTGACGGATAAACCCACATGCTTTTCATTAATTTTACCGGTCACCATTACATTTTGTAATTTTTGAATGTCTTAATGCAGTGGCTCTCGCGTCACTTTTGCACCAGAAGTCATCCATATTTTCTTAATTCAAAGGGAAAAAAATATTGCTGTTATTTGTCAAAATCTTGACTAAACTAAACTGTCTGGATTTCAAAATGACAGGCAAAATTTGCAATTTCACAAGAAAAGTCAGTCATAAATCCCGACTAAAACCAAAATTTGGCCACAAGTCTTGACAGATAGTCATAATTTGTTGTGTAGAAAATTTATCAACATACTTTTGCTTCGAAATCAGTTAAACTACAAATTACTCAAGATTTAATATATATAACTTTCTAATATCAATCCTAATAAATTTTAACGGTTAAATTTAGCCTAAATCTTAAAAAATTAGTAGATTCATTTTATCTTCTTTAAGTTTTATTTTTTAAAGTTAGCAATTTTTTATTTATTTATTTATTTATCATACATGGAGTTTCCACCTCTTTTGCTCACTTGGAATTTCAAACTCACAACTTTAGAGTTGGAAGTGGGGAGCGCTTATCACTTGAGCAACTTCCTCTTCTCACCTCAACGAAAATCGAAGAACGTGGTTCTTCAATGTTCTACCAACTAACTCAAATCATTGAATATTTGATAATGTTAGCTCAATGGAACATTACATATTTGTTGAAACACAGGAATTACACACCACCAAGGGATCAGGTCCCCAACAGACAAAATATTACAACACACGCAAATACAGAACAAATAAACTGTAAAGTTAAAAATATAATGATTTAACGTGGAAAACAACTTATTCAAAGGAGGAAAAACCACGGCTTGCCCTCATAAGCACTCAAACTCCACTAAAATCAAAACTCATCCTAATTATAGACTCAATTGAACTTAACTCTAAGTTCCTCTAATTTATAATAACTATATTACAAACACCTCTTGACAGCTCTGTCAATTTCACTCTTCAATATTGGTTAACTCTAACTCTTGCAAACTCAGATAACTCTAAAATAATAAAATTTATTTTATATTTGAGTAAATCGATTACAAAACAAAACTTGACTCAAGAACACCTAAACCCTAAATACAAAAGATTTAGAACTTGAGCTTAAAGATTTTTCGCTGCCACTATGAGATTCTTCAATATGCAAAAACTGCGAAGGAAAAAGCATCCTTAAGTATTTATAGTAGTGTAGAATTGAGGATAGAATTTTGATTGGACCAGGTGTAAAATCAGGTACGCTGCACATCTACACAGTTTGTTGCACTAGCAAACAAAACAATGCAGAATGTGATAGTTGTACCAGAACAAAGTATGCAAGGGACCTGGTCCTCCAAAATCATTCTGTGATCATCAAAACATAAGACAACAATTTTCTCTCTTTTTGATGATGACAAATCATGTTCTCAAGGTATCAAAATTCATTCATATTTAGAGCAAGAAATTGTCTCTACACCAGCATTCCCCCAATCAGTGGCATCCCTTCACTCTCTCTTATCACATATATCTTAACTGTATCAGTGTGTGTTCCCCCCATCGATATTCCCTCTGTCATCAGCACTGCTGCACATCATATTACTCATGGTACCTGGTCTCTACCATAGTGAATCTATTTTCCTCCTTTTGACATCATAAAAAAGTAAGAACAGGAAACCAAGATAGTAAATCGAAACAAATTGGTTAACTCATGGCCACTGGAGCAACACTAACATGAATGAACGACTATAAAAAATGAGAGACAATTGATAGACACAAATTAAGATTTCATTCATTAAATATAGCAAGTACCATACAATGCAATGAAAAATAACTTAAAATTCTTGATCCTAAAAAGCAACAGAAAGCAAGAAAGGGAAACTGAAACAGGTTCAAAAGGGAGACTAAGTAGCCATTTGGCCATGAAAATTATTTTTTAAATCAGAGTTGGAGTTAGAGTTGAAGATGAAGTTGGAGTTGGAGTTGTATTTGGCCATGTCTTTTTGAAATTTTTTTTAGACTTTTGAAAAATCTTTTTTAAATATGATTTTATGCCCTTAACTTTTAAAAATTATCAAAATCACTCAACTACTAATTTACCTACTACCATACAACCAAATGTTGAGAATATAATTTATATGTCTTCAATTGATAAAATAATTAACAACAAACTAATTATTATGATTGTTATTCTTCTAAAATTTGAATAAAAATATCAAAGCACAAGCTAAATAAGTTTATATAACCATAATTGATTGAATAGAGTAAATATATTTTGATAAATATGATTGATGGATATAAATATATTTTATATATTCTTAAATTTGTTGATAAAAATTCTTAATTACTTTCACTTGAATTAATTATTTTATTGAATTTGGTGTTTTTTTAAAAAAATTACGGCTGAATTATTTCTGAATAGATTAGTGCTAATTTTTTGCTTTTTCTTTATTGATGATATTGATTTTCCTTGAATATTATTGTATCGTAAATATGGATCGTTACGTTTTGTTTGATATGCGACTTTATTGACCACTTTTTAATAATTTTTTAAAATCATAATAGCCATTATATGACATATACAGAAAATTAAAATGGCAAGAAAAAAATTAAATTTCTCACTTTTAAATAACATAATGTACTAGACCTTATATTTCTATAATATAGTTCATTCAAAACAAAGTTGATACATTTCTGTCATAGATTGCCATTTATTTTTTTTACTTCACGTTAGTAAATTTTGGTTAAAAAAAAAAGAGATTAGAATATCTGTAACAATTAAAAATGATGTTGTACCATAGAAAATAAAAAATAATTTTTTTCTTGGTGGTTGGTTGTAGTTATAAGAGGTGTTTGTGTAAAAATTTAAAGATGGAGTTATATGTAATAATAATGAAAGTTGGAAATGGGAGTGAAAAATTGTGAAAACAACAAAAAGTTGTTTTCACTTTTTGGAATCCAATTACGGAATAATTTTCTGAATTTTCATGACCAAACACCACAATTTTCGAAAAAGTGAAAAAAGTAAAAAAAAAATCGAAAAAAGAGAAAATTTTTTATGGCCAAACGGGCCCTAAACAAAAGGAAGAGGCTTAGGTAGATGAAGGTTTTGGGGAAAGGGACTTGAGAAGCATTTGCATCCTAGCGCTCTATGCACATGAGAGTTCAACAACTACTTAGTTAGGTCCTTTACTTATGCATTCAATCCTTGAACCTCTTCTGGAAGTGCTGAGACCTTTTTCTTAAGTTATGCATTTTCTACTCTAAGTGCTTCAACAACACATAGTCCATCAGAGGAAAGTTGTTGGTTCTTCATCTTCAAATGTAGAATCTCTGCACCCTTAACAGCCAAACAAATCCTCACTTCCTCCTTCTCTTTCCTCATGTTTTCTTGAACAAACCTGGGACATGGTCCCGACTTTCTCTTTTACACATTTATTTTCAATCAATGTTATCAGACTGAACATTTGTTTTACTGTTCTAGGAGTTCCCTTTTCATCGACAACCCTAAAATGTTCATAAACTCTGTTAAGGAAGTATCCATAAGATATACCATATCTTTTCTCCTTCTTATGGATAACCTTATGCATATGTTCAATCATGAAAGCAAGTAAGCTGATTAATTCAAATTTACTGCGGAATTCGATCACATAAAGATCCACAGTATAAGCAATAGTCCTCTCCTCTAACCTAGGCAAGATAACCTTATTGATAAATTCAAAGACCAACTGAAACTTACCTTTGAGAAATTTCTTTCTCACTCCTGCAACAGAGGTTCCCCATACTTTAGAAGCATCCACCACAAATTCACAACATAACCCAAATTAGGGCCTAGTCGTGTCGGGTGCCTTAAGCCCAATCGAGATCGGAGACCATCCCCAGTACCCAATCATAACTACCCTACACCTTATGTCGGATGAGTTTCAAATCATATAACATAACAAGATGGAACAATCATAAATCAAATACATTCAAACGACGTTCTCCCCAATACCAATACTGATGCCAAGGTTGACACCAATACCGACACCGCCTATACCAACCTAAAGTAGTCTCACAAAGCCTCTAACTAAAATCAAGACAACATTCAGTCGGAACATGCCCCCGACCAGAGCTAAAAACCAAAGTATAAGAAATAACAAAAGTATGTAGAGAAGACCATAATGTGAAATGGAGCCTTCCGGAGTGTGAAAGCTCATCACTTCAATCCAACATAAAGCTGCCCCAAATTCAAGTCACTGAGCAGGAGTAGTAGTATAGCCGGTTCTTGTATCGCATGGGGATACAACGCCCGAAGATGGTTAGCGTGATGAATGCTAGCATGTACTCAGGAATAAGAATAAAATAATACTAACATTTAAAACCATGTTCAAGCTTGCTTATATGTATATATATATATATATATATTCCATGACGGAAAAGGAAATTGGGTTTAGCATGTATTTGAAACTTTAACCTAAGTTTGTGTAGCTTTACCGTCATAATCCACCCACGAGCTATATGGGTCCATTATTACCCCTTAACTGGCCCCAGTACGTGTAGCCACACAAACCAAAGATATCACAGGTGCTGAGGATTCCCGTGTACCCTTTGCCCTCTATGATATATATATATATATATATATATATATATATATATATATATATATATATATATATATACACACAAATGTAAACTTAGGGGATTCCCGTGTTCCTCACAAGTATAAGGTCACTATGAGCAACCCTCATGTTAGCAAATATTAGTTTCCAGTATCCGTCCATCGGACTCATACCTTCATGGTAAGCTATTAGAACCCACCATTATTGCCTAATTAAAACCATTAGCACATAACCAACCAACCAATTCCATGAGTTATTAACCAAGGCTTTATAAAGTGGTATCACTATACCGACTATAACTTGCAAGCAATGTATTGGCCAATCAATTGGGGATTTCCATGTACCCCACATAATTACCAATTAAACCAAAACCATGGCCACTAAGGCCTTACCAAATTATTTAAAACCATTTAAACCATTTTAGGTTTCATTACCATATTATGCAATGCAATAGTTTCAATAAAAGTCAAACTATGTGGCAAAACCATTCTCGTAGGCATTTTAACAAATATGTTGAGGGCATATAGTTTCCAAAACCAAAACTAAGTACAAATTTACCATTCCCATGCAACCACATGTTCAAACCACCATTATAACATGAAAGCCCATAAATAAAACATGGGAAAACAATATCCAACCATTTACAACCAAAACCCCTAACATATAATTCAAAACCAAACAATACCCACAATTAAATCATGAAAACCCTTCATTAAAATATGAATTTAGTTGAACTAATAATGATGGAGGAGTAACATACCTTAGACACCAAAGAAGACGGAGAGAAACCACCCTTGAAAGCTCTAATTGACCACCTTAAAGAAAACCCTAGACTTTCTTGAACCAAGAGCCTTGAGAGAGAATTGAGAGTGTTTTTAGTCTTTTCAATTGAGAATCCTAGGGTAAATGAAGTCCCAAGAATGTTTTAAGTCATGGGGTCAAAAGAGGTTAAGAGGGGAATGTCCAGAATACCCTAACTTAAAGTATAAAAATCACCGTAGGAGGGTATGACTCCCCCTTAACTTGTACACATAAAATATGACTGGTACCCACCACTCGTTCCCTAGACAGAATGTTGGACATCACACACTGTCCACCATACGACTCCCCTTTCCTAAATTATACCCATAACATATGAGTAATACCCATAGATCATATACAAGAATAAATCAAGGGGTTGGACATTGTCCAACATACGAGTTGGACTATACCACTCGGACCATCTCTATACGATTTGTATGGAGTCTAGTTGTACCTTGGATAGTAACTAACCAAAACCACACTAAGAAGCATACAACCAAGACCCCTAAACTGTACCTACATCATACGTCAAGTACCCACAAGTCATATGATCTCCAGAAGCTCAAACTTAAGAAATTTTCTAAGAGTCAAAAGCCAAGGTGTTTCAATTCAATTGAGAGTTGTTGTTTTAAAATAGTTCTCACACCAATAATGGGAACATCTAGATTTTTCCCATAACTTCTTCATCCTATTTTAGTTTCTTTCCTTGGACTAATGTAGAAAAACTTTGTCCATCATTTGAAAATTTCATTGTATAGTAAAATTGCCTTATCTCTCCTTCAAAGACAGAGGAAATTGGTTCCTCTAGGAGGTGTAACCATCCCTGATGCCTTACATACTTAACTGACCCCACCCTACCAGGTTTCTAAAAAATTCAAGAGTCAAAGACTCTTCTAGTAAACATCTTCTGAGTTCTTAGAATCTCATTTCTTTCTTCTCTAGTCACATTATTCTCTACTCCCTCCACCTTTCTTCTTTTAGAACCACTACCAGATTCAACTTCTATCACTTTCTCTTCTTGGGACCAGGGCCTACAGTTGCTTTTTTCTTCTTCACAGCTGTGTTTTTGTTTCATACCAGTTGGACTCCTTGATTTGATTGGGGAGGTCCTGGCTATCCTTTTATCCTACACTTCTTTCCTCCTTTCTTTTATTGTAGCTGCAACATCAGGATCTATTTTCTCATCACTCTCTTCAACATCAACCACTTCTACATTTTCTTCTTTCTCAATCACAGTTCTTTTTTTCAATCTTCTGCTTTTGACAGTTGCTGACTTATTGGCTCTCATAGTATCTCCCATAAACTTTCTCTCAGCACCCTTTGTTGAGTACGTCCTGGTAATCTTTACAGATGTATCAATCATTTTCTTCTTACCCTTATTACTTCTTTGTTTCTGCATTGACCATCTCAGAGGCAAGTCATCCTTATCAATCTCCTCTTTCTCATTAGGAGGTAGAGTAAAAGACCCAATAACCTCACTAGCCTTAGGATCTGTACCTCATATTTTATCACCGAAAACTTGTTCTTCTAGACCAAAGAACTCTCCCTAGGGTCATTTGAAAGAAAAATAAAGTTCTCAGCAACCCAATATTCTCCAAACAACTCACTATCGGATGGATTTGACTTTTTCACAGGAAACTCTTCATCAAAGAGTTGGGCAATGATGGGATTGGAGTAAGACGGGGTGGGAGAACTAGGTTCGTTTAGGGCTTTGAAGTGATCAGGTTTTTCTAGGACTTTTGATACGGAGGGGTTTTGAGGGAACTAAACTTCTATGGGTAACCTAAAAGCTTCACTTTGGTCAACCATTATACTAGAGTCAGATGGGGGTTCCACTGTTTTTGGGATTTCTTCCATGGTTGATTTATCCATGAATGTTTATGAGGAATATACGTAAGCCATAGGTATTTCAAGGAAGGGTATAAGAGGCGGAATAGACTCAGTATCTTTAAGGGGTTTTGAAGGAGTTTCCTTATCAGTCATGGACACTGTTTGGAAAGAGGACACAAAGGAAGGATTTTTGGACAGGGTTAAAGAAGTTTGAATAGATTCAAATTATTTAATGGGGCTTGAAGTCGAGGTTTCGTTAGCCATTTGTGAATTTTGGAAGATTTATTTTTAGCCTAGGACAATAGATTTCGAACAAACTTGTCTTTGACAAAGAAGAGTTTGAAAGCTAATTTTGAAAAATAAGTAGAAAAGAGGATTTGATTTTGTATTTAAGGGAACAAAAGTTTGCAACGTTTGAGATTTTAAGGGAATGGGACATATCTGGTCCCAATAGGTACAACTCTTCACTTTTTTGGGGATTTAACAGTTTTTTGACAGAGAAAGAAAAAGATACGACTTTTCCAGACAGAAATTTATGTGATTTTAAAATACACATAAATGGTACTAGCCTGTGGGATGAGACCTGGTCTCTCCCTTGATTGAGTGAATCTTTTATTTAGTGTTTGTCTCATCTATTCTTTTTTAAAGTGGCTCACTATGCATATATACCTGCAAATGATTGGTACCAAATTAGACCAAAAAGCACATACTTCATTAAGGATACCTGTCTCCTAATCATAACTAATAAATAGAGGAAATTGATCCACCAAGTAGGTTAATTTATCTTGATCAAACCCAATTTCAGTTTATTCTTCACAAATTGCTCCTTGTGAAGAGCATTAGTAAAGATATCAACTACCTAATCTTCAATCTTATAGAATTTCATGCAAATGGCCTCTTTATCAACTTTGTCTCTCAGAAAATGATGCCTTACATCAATATGCTTTGTTCTTTTTATGCTGCCCTAGATTTTTAGCCATGTTTAGAACACTAGTATTGTCACACATTAGAGGAATAGTATAAAAAACAATCACAAAGTCCTTTAGCTGCTGTTTGACCCATAAAAATTATGCACAACATAAAGCTGCAACCACATTTTCAGCTTTAGTAGTAGATAGTACAACTGAGTTTTAAGACTTTCTTTACATTTTTGGGCTCAATCTGTGATAAAAAAGCTGAGAAAACCATAAGATTCTTGGCTTGAGCCGTTGTTTGCATTCCAAATTCCAAACGAGAGGTCAAATTTTTAAAGGGTGAGAGGATTTGTGCTTCCAATTTATTCTTCTTAACTGTGGTCTGCTGGGACTAGGTCTCTGGGAATTTTGAGTCGGTTCTTCTTGGTGTTCTTCTTATAAATCAGGTTTTAGCAACTAGGGACTTGATTTACCATCACCTTTGTCATCTGTAACTGTATCGTTCTACTCTTGAACCTCTACTTCAACTATATCATCCCTTTAAATAGGAATTGGTTTTTCCATATCAGAATATTTACCTCCAACTGAATCTTTTAGCATTCTCGATTCATAAAAAACCACATGTACACTTTCTTCCATACACAGTACTTTTCTTGAAGACTCTGTATGCCTTACTTGTAGGGGAGTAGCCTACAAGTGTAACTTCATCACTTTTGGAATCAAATTTCCCAAGCTCATTCTTTTCATCGTTTAGAACAAAATATTTGCACCCAAAGGTTCTAAGTAGTCAAGTTTAGGATTTTTGTTGAAAACAATTTCATATGGTGTTTTGTTCAGGAGAGATCTGATCAGGCATCTATTGGTCACATAACAGGCAGTATTGATAACTTCAACCTAAAAATTTTTTGGAAGAGGCACTATCAATCAAGATGTTCCTGGCAATTTCTATGAGAGTCTTGTTTTGTTTTTCAACTATTTCATTTGTTGAGGAGTTCTAAGGCAGGAAAGTTGTGACTAATGCCATTTTCATCATAAAATTCTTCAACTTGGGAGTTTTTAAACTCAGTTCTATGATCAAATTCGACTCATGCAATTTTGCAGTTCAGCTTCATCTGAATTTGTTTAGCGAAGACCACCAGAACTTCATAAGTTCCATCCTTAGTTCTTAGGAACATTGTCCAAGTGAATCTGGAATAGTCATCCACAATAAAAAAACACATATCTTTTCTCACCTTTACTTTGAACTTTAACTTGTCTACATAGATCCATGTGCAACAATTCAAGGAGTTTAGAGGTGCTTCCCTACTTCTTCTGCTTAAAAGGAAGATCTGGTTTGTTTTTCTTTGAAACAAGCATCACAAATCTTTTTATCTAAAAACTGCAGCTTGGTAACACCACAGACCAGGTCCTTTGAGATTAATTTGTTCAGTAAAGAGGAACTTACATGTTCTAGCCTTCTATGCCATAAATCAGTATTTTCACTTTGAGAACTTAAGAAGATCAATTTATAATCAGCTACAGATTCTAGATCAACCATATACATGTTTTTGCACCTTTTAGCTTTGAGTATGACTTTCCCAAACTCCAAATTTGACACAGTTCATCCAGCAGATAGGACTTCACTTCATTTCCTTTACTATAAATTTGGGACATACTCGAATGACTGTATTTTAAACCATCTACATAATAAAAATTCTCAATAGCATGATTAAACATTTGTCTATCTTTCCAACATCATGAATATAGCCTTTCTTTCCATTTCCAAAAGAGACATCTTCGCCTTGAAGTGTCTTGAGTAGAAAAACTGTCAGCTCTACTAGTCATATGCTTAGAGCATCCACTATCCATGAACCAACTTTGACTACCTTCTCTTATTCCCACTTGCAGAGGTCATTTGTTAGATATGGGAACCCACTTGAGTCTGAGTTCCCCAAAGGAAGACAAAAGAGTTATCATATCTTTCTTGGTCCAACTAGGCGATTTACTCTTCTTAAAATTTGTCGAGGAATTAGATCCCTTGTGGAAAGACTGCTTCAGTTGAACATATCTAGTAGTGTTCATTCTAACTCTAAGTCATCCCTGGAATTTCTCCTTCAAGTGACTATCCCTGCCACAGTGAGTGCATAGAGGATTGTTCACTTTATTTTTAGCAACAAAAATATGCTTGCCCTGGGGCTTAGGATTGTGCGTGTTGTACTGATATCCAAGACCTCTACCATTATTGATCCCCTGGTTATATTATCAAGGATTTGTGAAGATGTGGTCTATTTTAGGGATTTATTAAGATCTTTTTTTAGATGGACCATGTCCCTTTCCAATTCCTCATTCTTACGAAGAGTAGTTATAAGAAGCTTTTGAGAATTTTTCAACTTTTCTTCAAGATTAATTTGAATATTTGAAGCTTTCTTTTTGCCCTTCCCATCAGATTCATCCATCTTTTTCAGTTGATCCATCAAATCTTTGTTTTTTGATTTTAGTTTTAAGGATTGATCTCCTACTTCAAACAATTGGATGGTTAAGGCTAGTTTTTCATGTTCTAGGTTTTCTACCTTATCTTCCAACAATTCTCTCTCAGCAGTAAGCTCACACACAGAATTAAGCAAGACATTTGCGAGTTTCTTTATCTTCTTAGGGGAATAATCATATTTGTTCTTCTTAATATAAAAAAGAGTTACCTCATTCTTTTCTTCACCATCTGATTTTTCCCTGAGAGCAAAAAGAGAGCTGTAAAAGATTTCACTATCTTTCGCAGCTAACATAGAAACATCTTCAATTTTTTTTGATGCATCATATTTAATTGAGGTATCTCCCCAGACAGCTAGAGCTTGCTTCACTGCATAATCAACAACAACCTTCCTTCTTGACTTCTTTAGGACCCGGTCCTTCCTTTTACCTTTATCTCCTCCTGATTTGAAGTACTTTTGATAATCCATTTTGTGTAAAAGATAATATTTGATAAAATGTCCAGGCTTCCCATATTTGTGGTAGACTTCAGCAGTGCCTCTTTTTCTGCTACTACTTTTTTTTTTTGAAATTAATCACTTTTCTTCATAGCTTTGGAAATTCTTTTGGCTAAGTGTGCAATATCAACATCTTCATCACTGAACTCAGACTTTGAGGCTTTTAAGGCTAATGACTTTTCTCTTTTATCCTTTTTCTTTTCTTGACTTTATTTCTTCAACCCATGGGTTTTCAGATTCCGAATTAATTCATCCATGGTAAGTGTCTTAAAATTTCTAGCCTCAGTGGTAGCATCAACTTTGCTCTCCCATGACTTAGGAAAAACTCTCAGAATTTTCTTTACTTGTTTGTGTAGAGGAATCGCTTCACCAAGGCAGTGCAACTCATTTGTAATTGAGGTAAATCTTGTATGCATCTCCTGAATGGTCTCACCTTCTTTCATAGAGAACGCCTTGTATTGATTGGTCAACATATCCACTTTTGATTCCTTCACATAAGTAGTTTTCTTCTGAGCTGTTCTCCGGAAGTCCCAGATCTCTTTGGCATTTTCACAAATAGAGATTCGATTGTATTCATCTAGTCCTATCCCACACACCAGTAACTTCTTAGTTTTGAAATTCTTTTCAATCTTTTTACGATCTTCATCATCATACTCTCTCCTGGCTTTCACAACCATTCTAGTTTGTCTCCTTCTTTGACTTCCCTTACTGGCACATGAGGACCATTAATTATGACATCCATTAGCTCACTATCCTCAGCTATGATAAAGTCATACATTATAGTTTTCCACCACCCATAGTATTTTCCATTAAAGCGGGGTGACCTTGTAGTAGATTGTCTTTCCTCAAGATTAGTTGGTGCAACAATGACCAAAAAATCACTCTAGGTGTTAACCTTTTAGAGTTTCCTCACTCTAATACCAATTATTGAAATGCAGGGATTACACACCACCAAGGGACCAGGTCCCCAACAATAAAATATTGCAACATACACAAATATAGAACAAATAAACTATAAAGTTAAAAACACAATGATTTAACATGGAAACCTCCATTCTCAAGGGAGGAAAAAACACAACTTGCCCTCACAAGCACTCAAACTCCACTATAATCAAAATTCACTTAATTACAGACTTGAACTTGACTCTAAGTATCTCTAATTTATAATAACTCTATTACAAACACCTCTTGACAGCTCTGTCAATTTTACTTTTCAATCTCGGTTAACTCTAACCCTTGCAAACTCAGATAACTCTACCTGAGAGACTCAACAGTAATTAAAAAACTTTACGCTTATATTTGAGTAAATCGATTACAAAACAAAACATGACTCAAGAACACCTAGACCCTAAGCACAAAAAAATTAGAAATTGAGCTGGAAAAAGCATCCTTAAATATTTATAGTAGTGTAGAATTGAGCATAGAATTTTGATTAGATCAGGTGTAAAATCAGATACGCAGCGCACCTGCACAATTTGTTGCAGTAGCGGATAAAACTGTGCAGAGATGTGAGAGCTGTACCAAAGAAATGTATGCAAGGAACCTGATCCTCCAAAATCATCTTGTCATCGTCAAATCACGAGACAACAATATTCAACTCCAACAATAAATGAGCAATGAGTCTTTAATTTTTTATAACACATGGAAGGGTAAGAAGAAGACGGAAGAGGAAGAGGAAGGGTGAGAAGATGAAGAATGAGGGGACAAGAACAAAGATAAATTTTGGCAGAATGCTAGTTTTGCTCACATTTTTAGTAGGACCACAAATTAAATACCAATCATGTTTCAAGCGAGCTTGCGTTGAGCATCTCATTCATCAACCAGAAGGAGCTTAGCTCAACTACTAGTACATTTTAGAGAGAAAGCACCAAATATTTTAGATTAAATTATGTAAAAGATAATCATAAATGATCATGTCAATAATACGTGAAGGCAAGCCACATATTATAACATATTGAATTGTACATCATAATTTAACAAATATACGCCGACGGTGTAAACACTTTTTACACGGTCACTGACTTTAACCGGCAATAGCTGGTAATTAATCTGTTCCCATCCCAATTTATCCGTTCTCATTTTTCTTTTTATGCTTTATTATTTTTTAAACACTCCCCTATTTCTATACTAATCAACTCTTACGTTTCTTTATAGTATCTCATATTCTCCGCCTTTTAATCTCTGCAATTGTTGCTCGGCTCATCTTTCCAACTTCGATCAGATTTTTCTAAATCTATTCATTTGTTTAATCTCTAAAGTGTACTATTTCAAGTGGGGGATTACTACAATATTGATATCTGAAAAAGATTATTTTAGATGTGTGACTTTAATCCTTCATATTCAAGTTATTTCTTTTTCGATCATTTTAGCGAAACAGACTTGTAATTTCAATTCCACACAAGTTTAGTCGTTTGAAGTCTAAAAATTTGCATGCAATTCTAATGACTATTAAAGAACATAAATTTCCCATGATCAACTTAGACCAGTGTAATATTTTCTCTAATGTAAAAAATTCATAACAATCTGTATGATGCTAACTAGAAGTGTGGAAGTATATTTTAATGGCTATCGAGCTAAAATTATTTTTGACCAATTTGAGTAGTGAGATCAAAGAACTTTTTTGCCTGATTATCGGAATAAAGAATCACTGCAGATGATATTCGTATGTTAGCTCTTTAAAATCTTAAACATAAGCTATTTAAAATCTTAAAACCAACAATGGGGATAACCAAAAAAATTCTCCACTACAAAATCTGGGGAAAAAAAATGAAGACTTTAGATGTATAATAGAGCTCGTGATTATTACGATGCTATACGGAGCTGATTGTTTACATGGTATTGAAAAAATAGAAATACATAAAATCAATTAATGATAATGCAAACGAAGATGACTCCGCTCTATATTTTTGGTCAACAGGATCTTTATATAGATAGAAGTAAATGTAGAGTCCAAGTTTCCTTTATTACTATTTTTTTTTATAATTTAAATATTAAAAAATAGAAATGCTTAGAACAAACCTGTAATAGGCTTCAAAGCTACCCGACCGTGTTAAAAAAGCTTACACCGTCGGTATATATTAGTTAAACTCCATCATAATGAGTGGAATTAGTTACCTTGAAATAATGCCATCCACCTTTTACTTATAAAATTATGCTGTAATGTAAAATTATTTACATAGTTGTTTAGATGTAAATTTATTTTTTATTTTGATAGACGGCATAGCACTACTTAGACAATTCTTACTACAACGTGAAGCTATGGATTAAAATTTGTATACATTAGTGTTCTACATATAGTAGTAGAAATGTTTGAACTTTATATAGCATTTTGGAGCACAAGACTCTTCTACTATTGATACAATTATACTTGACTCTATAGGATATGTTTGTCGCTGGAACAGATACATCAGCAGCTACACTGGAATGGACAATGACAGAGTTGGCTAGGCATCCAAGTGTTTTAGAAAAAGCACAAGATGAAGTTAGGGAGATTGCAGGTAATAAAGGAAAAGTAGAAGAATCTGATCTTCAACACCTTCACTACATGAAAGCAGTAATAAAGGAGACAATGCGACTACACCCCCCTGTCCCCCTTCTAGTACCTCGAGAATCCATGGAGAAATGCACAATCGCTGACTATGAAATACCTGCAAAAACTAGGATACTAATCAACACCTATGCCATTGGAATGGATCCAGAGTCATGGACCAATCCTCTGGACTACAATCCTGGAAGGTTTCTTGAGGAGGACGTTGATTTCAGGGGATCACAAGATTTCAGGTTCCTACCATTTGGAGGGGGGAGAAGAGGTTGCCCAGGTTACGCCCTTGGTTTAGCTACTATTGAGCTCTCATTAGCTCGTTTGTTGTATCACTTTGATTGGAAATTGCCTGCCGGAGTAGCAGCTCAAGATGTGGACTTGTCGGAGATTTTTGGATTGGCTACTAGGAAAAAAGTGGCTCTAAAGCTTGTTCCAACCATCAACATGCTCTATGTGTCCGAAGAAGAGGAGGATCTGCAGTCAGCTACTCTCTGATTTAAGACCTAAAAACATCCTTAATTTAAGACCTAAAATATTTCAATAGAATATAGTTATACTTTTATGTGTAAAAACTAATAAGTGTTTGAGAGAAAATGCTAGAGAAATAAAAGAATGTGCAACTTGATATAAATTATCTAATCAAAGGTAAAAGTATACGAAATGGAGAGTATTAAGATTTCTATATATTATCCATTTTTGGTAAGGGCTATTTATAGCCAAAACACAAAAATCAAGGACTTTTCAAAACGAAGGGGTGGGGGATTACATCATTAATTTTGGGCTTTGATAAGGTGACATCCATTTTGACACATGAATTCATGTGTTTTCACAACACTCTCCCTTGGATGTTCATGTAAAGAAAAACTTTCTGAATACGCATTTGAGTGCTGCCTCATTAAAAATTTTATCAGGAAAAATTCAGTGGGATAAAAACCTTGGTTAAGGAAAAAAAGAGTACAACGCATATTCTTACTCCCTCTGATGAACATCCCGATTCAGCTGGTTCAATCTTCACATCCCAATCTTGTATACCATCTTCTCAAAGGTTGAAGTTGGTAAAGATTTGGTGAACAAATCTGCTGGATTGTCCCTAAAGCAGATATGCTGCACATCAATATCATCATTCTCCTGGAGATCATGCGTGAAGAATAACACTGGTAAAATGTGCTTCGTTCTATCTCCCTTTATAAAGCTTTCTTTTAATTGAACTATGCATGTTGCACTGTTTTCAAATATGACTGTGGGTACCTTGATATCGAGCTTCAGGCCACATCTCTCTTTGATGAAATGTACCACTGATCTCAGTCATAAGCATTCTCTACTTGCTTCATGGATCGCTATTATCTCAGCATGATTAGAAGAAGTATCAACAATGGATTGCTTTGTCGATCGCCTTGATATTACAGTACCTTCGTATGTAAATACATAGCCTGTTTGAGATCGTGCTTTATGTGGGTCAGATAAATAACCTATATCTGCATGACCAACAAGATCTGGACTAGCTTTGTTAGTATAAAATAAACCGATATCAATAGTCCCTTTTAGGTACCTTAATATATGCTTAACTTCGATGCAGTGTCTCCGCGTAGGAGAAGAACTATACCTCGCTAGTAAATTAACAGAAAATGCTATATCTGGTCTTGTTGCATTAGGGAGGTACATAAGTGCACCAATAGCACTGAGATATAGTACTTCGGGATCAAGAATCTCTGTCCATGTAAAATCATTTCAAAACCTTCTGGGTCTAGGCAGTTTGAATGAAGACTCCGTCCACTAAATGTTCAATTTGCAGACCAAGATAAAATTTTGTCTTTCCTAGATCTTTTATTTTGACCTCTTTCTCTAGATATTCAATTGCCTTTTGGACCTCTTCTGGAGTCCCAATGAGATTTATATCATCCACATAAATAGCGAGTATAACAAATTCTGACGCCATTTTCTTAATGAAAATACAAGGACAAATGACATCATTTATGTATCCTTCGCTTTTCAAGTACTCACTTAGGCTATTATACCACATACGCCTTGATTGTTTTAGACCGTACAAAGATCTTTGTAATTTGATTGAATATAATTCCTGAGACTTTGAACTATATGCTTCAGGCATCTTTAATCCTTCTGGGATTTTCATGTAAATATCGTTATCAAGTGAACCATAAAGATAAGTTGTAACCACATCCATTAGATGAATTTCAAGATTTTCATGTACAGCTAGATCGATGAGGTATCGAAACTTTATTGCATCCATAATAGGTGAATATGTTTCTTCATAGTCGATACCGGGTCTTTGAGTAAATCCTTGTGCAACAAGGCGTGCCTTGTATCTTACAATTTCATTTTTCTCATTTCTTTTACGTATGAAGACCCATTTATAGTCGACTGGTTTTACACCATCTGAGGTTTGGACTACAGGTCCAAAAACCTCCCGTTTAGTAAGTGAGTTCAATTCCGATTGAATCGCCTCTTTCCATTTTGGCCAATCTTTTCTTCGTCGACATTCTTCGACAGATAAAGGTTCAAGGCCCTTATTTTTTTGCATAATATTTAGTGCGACATTATATGCAAAAAATTATCCACCGTAATTTTTGATTGATCTAAATTTACCTCATTACCAGTGAAACTTATTGAAAGTTCTTCATTCATATGAGTCTTGGGTTCACTAATTTCTTCAGGAATATCCGGATTAATCAGATTTTGAGTCTCTTCAAGAGAATCTTTTATAATATTATCTTTATCATTTTTGCACTTTTTTTTCTAGGATTCTTATCCCTTGAACCCAAAGGCCTACCACGCTTTAGGAGTGTTTGGGATTCAGAAGCTATTTCATTAGAAGATGGTTCTTTTGAAACTTCAATTCGGACAGGCACATTCGCTACAGGGATATGTGACTTAATTATCCTTTTCAAATCAGTAAATGCATCTGGCATTTGATTTGCCAATTTCTGTAAGTGAATGATCTTCTGGACCTCATTTTTACATATGGGGTTATGTGGATCAAAATGAGATAATGATGAAACTTTCCATGCAATTTCTCTTTTCAGTTCACATTTTTCTCCCCCTAATTTTGAAAATTTTGTTTCATCAAATCGACAATCTGCAAATCAAGCAGTAAATAAATCTCCCGTCAATAGTTCAAGATAGCGAATTATAGAGGGTGACTCGAACCCACCATATATTCTTAATCTTCGTTGAGGGCCCATCTTAGTGCGCTGTGGTGGTACAACTGGCACATATACAACACATCCAAAAATTCATAGATGGGCAATATTTGGCTCATGACCGAAGACCAACTGTAACAGGGAGTACTTATTATAATGAGTAGGCCTGAGACGAACAAGCGATGCTGGATGTAAGATAGCATGACCCCAAACAGTAGTGGGCAGTTTCATTTTCATGAGTAGTGGTCTTGCTATCAATTGTAGGTGCTTAATAAATGACCCAGTAAGGCCATTTTGAGTATGAACATAAGCTACTAGATGTTCAACTTGTATCCCAACTGACATACAATAATTATCAAAAGTTTGGGATGTAAATTCTCCAGCATTATCGAGGCGGATAGCCTTAATGGGATAATCTGGGAATTGAGCCCTTAATCGTATTATTTGTGCCTATAATTTTCCAAACACCAGGTTGTGAGATGATAAGAAGCATACATGCGACCATCTTGAAGATGCGTCTATTAAGACCATAAAATATCTAAATGACCCACTAGGTGGGTGAATAGGCCCACATATATCCCTATGTATACGTTCTAGAAACAGAGGGAATTCGATGCCAACTTTCAATGGCGATGACATAGTTATCAGTTTGCCTTGATAACAAGCAGTACATGAAAATTCATCAGTTGTAAGAATCTTCAGGTTCTTCAACGGATGCCCTTTTGAATTTTCAATGATTTGTCTCATCATTATTGAACCAGTATGGCCTATTCGATCATGCCAAAGCATAAATGTATTTAGATCAGTAAACTTTTGGTTTACGATAGAGTGTGCTTCAACTATAAGCCGGAAGACAAAGTTGGTAATTTCTCCAACACTTTCTTTTGACCTTAGACATTCTTAATAATGCCAAGATATTCGACATTCATTTTATTTACTGTTTCAATATGATATCCATTTCGGTGGATATCTTTAAAACTCAATAAATTTCTTGGGGATTTAGAAGAGAACAATGCATCTTCTATAACTAATTTTGTCCCCTTAGGCAGAAATATAGTAGCTCTTCCGGAGCCTTCTATCAATTTTAAATTTTCAGAAATTGTTGAAACATTTGTTTTTCTTCTAAGTAAGTGGGAAAAGTATTTTACATCTTTAAATATTGCGTGTGTTATTCCATATCAATTACAGAAATATTGTCACGATCGATTATTGATTTCATATTCTTCAAAATAAAAATATAAATAAAGTAAATATTACAACATTACTAGCATATAATGTATTTACACAAACTTTAATTATTTACATGACTAGTAAGATATTATTAACAAAAATATAAACTAATACAATTTGAATAGAAAAGTAACATAATTAGACTATTTCATAATTATCACCGACAGGGTGATTTACATGTTCTTCAGGAACTACAAAAGAAACTTCCAAGTCCATAGGCTCGACATTATCTTCAAAGAGGAAGTTTGCTTCAACATCATTTTCTTCCTTTTTAAGGGATGCCTGATAGAGTTTTATCAGATGCTTTGGCGTACGATATGTACGCGACCAGTGCCACTTTCCTTCACATCGATAGCATTTACTTTCAGAGTTCGTCCTTGGCGCTGCTTCAGAAGATTCCCCCTTCTTTTTGTGCTGCTGGTGTTGAGGGTTATTATTTATTGCAAAACGATCACCCTGATTAAAATATCTACCTCTTCCACGAAAATGGCCATGACCACGACCACGATCGGGGTCAGGGCTTTTTTCACGCCTAGTTGGGCGAAAATTTGCTGCATTCACTTCTGGGAATAGAGCAGTACCAGCATGTCGACTTTCATGCTTTCTCATTAGAAGATCATTATGTTATTCAACAACAAGAAGATGAGAAATCAATTCAGAATATTTTTTAAATCTCATTTCTCGGTACTGCTGCTGTAGGAGCATACTTGAGGCGGAAAACGTAGAGAATGTTTTCTCTAACATGTCGTAATTTGTGATATCCTCCCCACATAAATTAAACTGCGATTTAATTCTAAACATCGCAGAATTATAATTAGTTATATTCTTAAAATCTTGCAACCTCAGATGGGTCCATTCATAATGACCTTGTGGAAGAATGACCATCTTCACGTGGTCATATCTTTCTTTTAAATTGTTTCACAATATAAGAAAATCCTTAATCGTGAGGTATTCTATCTTTAAACCTTCGTTAAGATGATGATGAAGAAATATCGTGGCCTTAGCCTTGTCTTGATTTGATGCCTTATTATCGTTTTTAATGATGTCTGCCAGATCCATTGCATTTAAATGTATTTCGCCATCTAGTGCACCTGACATATAAGTTTTGCTTGATATATCTAGGACACTAAATTTACGTTTGAAAATATTAGACATTATTTAAGAAAATTAACTACTAACCTTTAAATATTATTGAAAAGTTTTTTATAAAAGTTCATACTGATAACGTGATATAAATTATTTAATTAAAGGTAAAAATATGCGAAATGGAGAGTATTAAGATTTCTATATATTATTCAGTTTTGGTAAAGGGCTATTTATAGTCAAAACACAAAATCAAGGACTCTCCAAAATGAAGGGGGGAGGGGGGGCGGGGGGAGGGCTATTACATCATTATTTTTGGGCTGTGATAAGGTGGACACATGGACATCCTGACACATGGAATCCATGTGTCTTCACAACACAACTCTAATTATTTAAGGGAATTTTACATAGTATAAGAAATATATGATATGTATTTACTGTACACCACTATAGTTTAAATTATAATCTATGTTTATATCTATAGTATATTAAAAGTGTGAAGGATTTTAGAAATATTATTTAAATTTTTTTTCTTTCACTAAAAGGTGTTGCTTTAGACAAAATGTTTTTTTTTACTATTTTTTTTTTAATATTTAAGAGTTAAAAATTAATTAAATATATTTATACTAAAACCTTTTCTTATTAGATGTCTTCATTAATTAAATATATTTATGATGAAAAATTTCTTTATTAAAAGTCTTTATTAATTAAATATATTTATGGTAAAGTCTTTTTTTATTAGAAATCATCAGAATTAATGACAACTAATATTTTCTCATTAGTTTAAAAATTCTAAATTAACCAAATTTAATTTTAAGAAAATTTAAAAAATCTAGAAATAAATATAGAAGCATTAGAATAAGAAAAATTTACGAGGTATCAAATTTTTAAAAGTTTCAAGTACGCAATAAGAATGTAATCAATGATTTTATTAAGATTTAACTTTAAAACATGAAAAAATTTTAAATGTAGAAAAAAATAATCGTACCACAAATATGGTTAAAATTTAAGCGTCTCTCTTAGGCTCTGACAGTAAGGGAAAGAGGTATTGCATGACAAATATAAAAGTGATGATCCATCAACCGCTTAAACTTTTGATGGTAAAATATATGTTTATGTTTACACTATTATATTAAAGTGTGAAAAATCTTAGAAAAGTGATTTAAATTTTTTACACTTACTAAAAATCTCCACAATATACAAAATTATTTAATTTTCAATAATCAAACGTTACGCGTGCAAGACACGTGTGGTTAGACTCGTTAATTAAAATATGCAATTATATGTTTCTATAATATTCATTTCTCAGTTATACGGTACTTTTATCATCTAACTATCATACAGTGCATTTCAAAGCCATGTATCAATCCATTCTGTTCCTTTCTACTTTTCTCTCTCATTAACCGCAAATTAGCGACATTTCATCCTATTCCATTTTCAAATCACGATTGCAAAGAAATTCACTATAAAAATCGTGAATCCCTCAAAAACAGGTAACATGCACTACAACATATTGCATATATAGCAATGAAATCTTAGCTATCGATTTAAAAATTATGGTTAGTACTTAATAACAGTCATAAAAATTTAAATTTCATGATTATTTCTAAATTCATAAAATTTGTCAGTTATCAGGATTAAATTTCTCAGCCATAACAATTCCTAAATAGCTTTATATCTATTGATACAATGAAATTCTGTAGCTAATCATAAATGCTTGCCACACTATAAAAGTTACTGTAACAATAATATCTTTTTAGGCACAATAAATTATTTGTAACAAATTTTTATTGCTAAATAGATTATTTTACTTCAAGTAATAAAAAATGCTGACAATATTGAATGAATAATGGCCACGTATTTATTGCTACAATAAATTTTATGGCTAATTATAAATTTTTGACATGTGATAAAAATTTTCATTGCAATAACAACTTTTCGGGCACAATAAAATTATTTGATATATAATCTTATAGCTAAATAAATATTTTTACTTCAAATAATTAAAATGCGCGGCAATAGTTAAAAAATTAGTCACAAAATTTTGTAACTAATCATTAGTTTTTGTCACGAGCAAAATTTACTGACTATAATTTTTTAAAAAATTATAGGTAAGTTAACGTATATTAAAATTTACTAGCTTTGTCTGTATGCATTGCACTAGTATGTCACATCAATATATAAGATGACATACAAAAAGAATGAAGTCTGTATTATAGCA
The DNA here is from genome assembly GCF_002878395.1 of Capsicum annuum. Lineage (NCBI taxonomy): Eukaryota > Viridiplantae > Streptophyta > Magnoliopsida > Solanales > Solanaceae > Capsicum > Capsicum annuum. Next base: position 1,401,812 of record NW_025896043.1, read on the forward strand.
ATTGAAGTTACAATATATGTATTACTATATCCATTTAAAGAAAATAATTACTCTTATAATTTTAATATACGTTTATGTCATGTTAATTAATTAACACAAAATACATACAAAAAGATAAGTTATTAAAAAATAATTGTAGACATTGAAATTTTGTGGACTCTACAAAAAGAGTTTAATTTTGGTTAGAGTTATTGGGGGTTACTTTAACCTAAATCTAGCTTGATGACTACTCAACCTAAACCCTAAATTACGCCTATATAAAGTGGATAAATATCCCTTTAAAGAGGCATCTCCAGTATCCCATAAATTCACGGAATATCCACAAAGAGATCAAAGATCTGAAAAGTCCCAATAAATTCATGGGATATTCAAAACATCAAAACCCTCTCTTCTTGACAATCAAATACATCAAGAAGACAAACCCTCCTTTCATGGAGATCAAATCCAAATGTTCTTACGTTCGAGAAATATGCCACTAACGGCCCTCAATTTACGGAGAAATTCATATCCAAATCTTCATACATTCGAGAAATATGCTACTGAAGGCCCTCGAATTACGGAAAAAATCAAGAGAGAAGAATGAACAGATTTGTAACCACAATCGTTTGTGGTTAAAATTTATTTTCCATGAACGAAAATTTGTTGCGAACAATAATAATTAACATTAAAAATGAGTGCAATATTTTTGCTATAATTTCTTTTTTTAAAAAAAAGAAGGGTAAAAGAAGGAGGAGGAGGAGGAATTCAACATATTAATGCAAAGAAGTCGACTTAACTCTTTGTATAATATTGTATAAATATTTTTTTTAAATGCAGTTTGTATAATATTGTATATTAGATTTTTAATAAACGGCTATAAGAAAATAATAGACTATGCAATTGAAAAATAAAAAAACACGACTACCTAGGTGCAATGTAATGTTGTGGGGGACTCTCTTTGCTTGTATTTATGTACTAATTTAGTACACGTACTTTGCAAATATAGCGTAACAATTATTATCAAAATTATATTTGAAAGTGGTAATCTTTTAATATAATGCATAACTTAAATAACTTTGTTTAGGTTATTATTAAAAATGAAGCTTACAAAAGGTCAAAATTTTAATTTTAGGATATCATTAAGTTATTTTTAATGAATATAAAAATTATTCACGAACGATTTGAGCCACTTGGCTTGCCTGAAGAATACATGAAATCAGAACATAAGAGGAAAGCTTGAGGTTTTAAACTTTATATAAATTCAATTCGCATTTCAAGCTTTTACGGTGTATATTTAACTAGTTATCAAAATACTAGTGTATATTTAAGTGAAGATGACTAATAATTGAAAAAGAGCTCCACTAAAGTGAAATAACTTAAATATGTTGCATTTCTATATTTTCTTTTCTTTTATGAATTCTATAATTAAAAAATTAAAAAGAAGAGAAATCAACACAATTATTAAAACAAAATAAATTTAGACTCTTTAAATCTTTTCTTGTAAATGTCTGTTGTGAGTTAGAAAAGATTTGATGGAATTAGTTAATTTAATAAAGAATTTATTTTATAAGTTGAGTAAAGAATTATTGATGTAATAGTCTAATACTATTTTACAAACCCAATATTATGACGAAAAAAATATTATCATAAATATAATTAAATACTAGTTAACTAAAAAAATATTATCATAAATATAATTAAATACTAATTAATTTTTATTCTATTTTACTTGATTAATTTATATACTTAATACTCTTTGTTTTTCATACATAATTTAGTTCCATATATTTACTGTTTTAATATGTTTAGTTTTTTGTTCTACAACACCAAATAGCATTATTTGTTGAAGTAAAAAAAACCATATATAAAGAAATGACATAAATGTAGGGAAAAGGACATGTGCTGGTCATTTTGAAAAGAAATGACCAGCCCATGTAAAAGTTGGACAATTGAAGTCAGTCTGTCCAATTTAATTCCGATTTTTAATCATTTGGCCCATCGATAGCATGCATCTCTATACCTAATTGATACACTTTTATACCGTATTAATACACTTTTATACCGTATTGATACACTTTTATACCATATTGATAACTTTTATACAATTATTGTATAAAATATGTATTTGTATTTGGTATCAAAGATTCATGTATTTGATATCAAATATTGTATTTGATTGATAAAAAAGAAGAGCAACAATTACAATGTTATAAAATCGTATTTGATTGTTAGAAAAACTATACCAATTAAAAGTGTAGGGTTAACACAAAATTCATTACTTTTCTGAGTTTATTGTGTTAAAAAATGCAAATGTTCTGTCTAGCATTAATTTTCTTTCTTCCAAAAATATATTATTGTATTGATGCATTTATGTTTTACTTGCATTTCACTATTTTTATTCTCCCTTTATAAATTCAAAAATTGTGTGCTGGCTACGAGGTTTGTTGGACGAAATCAATGCATCCTCTGAATCAGAAATGGGCTTATACTATTTACTTAGCATTTAAAGGGAAAAGGATGAAGATAGTAGCAAAAAAAGGCCTAAATAATTATATTTTGAATTTTAAAAATCAATGGCCACTCAGCCGAAATTATTTTAGCCGAGTGACTATTCTTGTCCTTTCCCCTAAAAAGTAACACCACTAATAAGAGACTAAAGCCCATGGAAGACCTAAGTATTATATATGCTCATTCCATTCTCAGCCGCCACACTCCTTCATGCCTTTATATATATATATATATATATATATATATATTTGAATTTATTGTTAAGTTTATGTTATTCTCCGTATATTCATTATTGTTCAAGAGAGATCTGATTAGGCATTTATTAGTCACATAACAGGCAATGTTGACAGCTTCAGCCCAAAAGATTCTTAGAAGGACATTATCAATCAACATAGTTCTAGCAATTTCTATGAAATTTCCATTCTTTCTTTCAACCACTCCATTTTGCTGAGGAGTCCTAGGAGCAGAAAAATTATGACTAATTTCATTTTCAGCACAGAATCCTGTAACTTGGAAGTTTTAAAACTTAGTTCCTTGATCAGATCCAAATCCAACAATTTTGCAGTTTAGCTTCATTTGAATTTGCTTGGAAAAGACCACCAAAACATCAAAGGTTTCATCCCTAGTTCTTAAGGACATTGTCTAGGTGAATCTAGAATAGTCATCCATAATAACAAACACATACATCTTTCCACCTCTAATTTGGACTTTAACATGTCCACATAAATCCATATACAACAACTCAAGGGGTCTAGAGATGTTGACCTGCTTCTTCTGCTTGAAGGAGGATCTAGTTTGTTTTCCTTTGTCTCAAGCATCACAAACCTTGTTGTTTGAATACTGTAGATTTGGAACACCACCGACCAGGTTCTTTGAGAAAAATCTATTCAGTAAGGAGAACCTTATATGTCCAGTCTTCTGTGCCACAAATCAATATTTTCACCTTAGACACTCAAGCAGGTTAATTCACAATCAGCTACAAAGTCTAGATTAACCACATACATATTCCTGCATCTATCAGATAAGAACTTTACCTTATTTCCTTTGTCACAGATTTTGAGATACACTCAGAAGACTATACTTGATACTATTCACATAGTACATATCTTTTATGGCATGATTAAGAGACTTTCCAATCTTCCCAACACCATGAATGTAACCTTTTTTATATTTCCAAATGAGACACCTCCACCTTGAAGTGCCTTGAGTGAGAGAAAACAGTCCGTCCTTCTAGTCATATGCTTAGAGCATCCACTGTCCACGAACCAGTGTCGACTGCCTCCCTTTACTCCCACCTGTATACAGAGTTCATTTGTTAGATGTGGGAACCCATTTAAGTTTGAGTTCCCAAAATAAAGATAAAAGAGTGATGAAATATTTCTTGGTCCAGCTAGTCAGTTTGTTCTTCTTTAAATTTTTCAAAGGGTTGGGTCCCTTGGGATACAATTTCTCCTGCTGGATGTATCTAGCACTATTCATTCTAACTGTAAGACATTCTTGAAAATCCTTCTTCAAGTGACCATCCATTCCACAGTGAGTACATAGAGAATTATTGACATTATTTTTAGTAACAGGAATATACTTGCCTTGAGACCCAAAATCATCACTTCTGTACTGATATCCAAGGCCTCTACTATTATTGATTCCCTGACTAGTTAGATTAGCAAGGTTTTGTGAAGATGTGGTCTATTTTATGGATTTGTTAAGATCTTTTTTATACGGACCAGATTCCTTGCCAATTCTTCATTCTTATGAAATGTTGTCATCAGATGCCGTTGAGAATCCTTCAATTTTACTTCATGCTTAATTTGAAGCTTTGAGGCTTCTTTCTTCCTTTTACCATCAGACTCATCTATTTTCTTCAGTTGATCCACTAAACTCTGATTTTTTGATTTCAATTTTGAGGACTATTCTTCTATTTTAGACAACTAGAGAGTTAAGTCAATTAATTCAAGCTCTAGATTTTCTACTTTGTCTTTAAGAACATTTTTCTCTACAGTCAGTTCACACACAGAATCAATCAACATATTTGCAAGCTTTTTTATCTTCTTAGGAGAATAATTATCTAAGTTTTCCTTAATGTTAGAAAGAGTTACCTCATTTTTTCTTCATTATCTGACTTTTTCATGAGAGCAAACAAGGAATCATAGGTGGTTTCACTGTCTTCCACTGCTAACATAGAGACATTTTTAGGTTTTTGCAGATTCATTAGATTTACTGAAAGTATCTTCCTAGACTACTAAAGCCTATTTTACTACATAATAGCTACGACGTTCCTTTTAGACTTCTCTGGAACCTGGTCCTTCTTCTTTTCTTTATCACCACTGGACTTCAGATATTCTTGATAGTCTATTTTGTGTAATGGGCAATCTTTGATGAAATGTCCAGGTTTCCCACTCTTGTGGCAGACTTCAATAGTACCTCCCTTTCTGATGCTGCTTCCTTTGCTTTGAAATTGACCACTTTTATTCATAGCCCTCATACTCTTCTTGGACAAATAAGCACCATTAGTTTCCTCCTTTCTTGAAGCAGACTTTAAGACTTTTAATGCTAGAGACTTTTCTATTTCAGCTTCCTTCTTTTCTTGACCTTTTTGTTTCTTGAGTTCACGAGTCTTTAAATTTCCAATCAGTTCATCTATAGTAAGAGTCTTTAAGTTTCTTGCCTTAGTAATAGTATCAACTTTGCTCTCCCATGATTTTGGAAGAACTCCTAGGATTTTCCTTACTTGTTTGTGAAGAGGAATAACCTCACCCAAGCATTGCAGCTCAGTGGTGATTGAGGTAGACTTTGTATGCATTTCTTGAATGGTTTCTCCTTATTTCATAGAGAAAGCTTCACATAGAGTGGTCAACATGTCCACTTTGGACTCCTTCACATCTGTAGTACCTTCATGAGCTGTTCTCAGAAAACCCTAGACGTCTTTTAAATTTTTGCAGGCAAAAATTTTATATACTCATTAGGTTTAATTCCACACACAAGCAATATTTTAGCCTTAAAATTATTTTTAATTTTCTTGCGATCTTCTTTATCATATTGTCTCTTGGTTTTAACAAAAAATCTGGTTCTGTCTCCTTCTTTGACCTCCCTAACTGGCACATCAGGACCATGTTGTATCACATCCATCAATTACTGTCTTCATCCATAATAAAGTTTTATATCCTAGTTTTCCACCACCTATAGTATTGCCCATTAAAGTGGGGTGGTCTAGTAGTAGATTGTCCTTCCTCTAGATTAGGTGGAGCAACCATGATCAAGAAATCACTCTAAGTGTTAACATTTTAGAGTAACCCATCTCTAATACCAATTATTAAAATGTGGGGGGTGCACAACTGTTAAAGGACTAGGTTCCTGAGGCGAGGAGAACAAAAATAAAACAATGAATACACAAGACTTGCCGAAAAGAAAAAACACAAGGATTTACGTGGAAACCTCCTTGCTCAAGAGAGGAAAAACCACGGCTTGCCTTTATAAGCACTTAATCTCCATTATAATAAAAACACATTGAGTACAGACTCCAATGAACTTAGCTATAAGTTCTTCAAGTTATAATAGCTCTTCTACAACTACCTCTTCACAACTCAGCCACTTACGAATGGATTAACTCTAATTAACACACCTTAGGTAACTCTACCTATGAACTCTACAACAAAACAAAAGCTTTATTCTTATATTTTGAGTAAATCAATTACAAAGAAAGACTTACGAACCCTTAAATAAAGCAATAACAATTTAGAACATGAGCTTTGACAGTTTTTGACCCAACCAATTTTTCACTAATTTACAAAAACTACTTTGGGAGAAACATCTGTTTCAACTTATAGTAGTGTAGAAATTAGGGTTGAATTTTGTACCAAGGCAAGATATGCAAGGGACCTGGTCCCCTAATATCAACTAGTCATCAAAATGTGAGACAACATAAATAATACTTAAATTGAGCCACATAACCCAGAAGGCTCACTCAACATACAAGATACAGGAAACAACACTTATTACATATACCTATGCAACCACCCATAAGGTTGATAGACATAGGGACCAAATAATATACTTGTGAATGGCAATGCACATGCAAGAATGAATGCAAATAAATCCATATTACCATAACCGATCCACATGTCATAATATGACTCAATGTATACACCTTCTCCAGCTCGATGACTTAAGAAGATAGGACCTATGCCGACCTCTCTTCACTGACATAATGAATCACGAATGGAGGGGCCCCTAGGGGGTTTGAGACTGCCCATATATACACTGAACTGGTCCCAATTTAGGATTTTTAATCATCATCATCATCAAGGTAGTCCATACAGCTCCGCAGAAATGTATATATAATAAATGCATGAACTCAAATCTTGACTAAAAGAGTGTAAGTCTATAAATTGATTGCTCTGGGTAAACTTCGAGACTAGATCATCATAACAATGTAGAAAGGTTTGGAATCTCACTCGACCAAAGTAAATTATAATACCCCGTACTTTTCTTAGCTAAGTTTATTTTCTAGTTGCATGTATAAGAGGCTTAAAGCCTGAAAGTTTCTCTAAGTGTTGGGGACTTAGTCATTTTAAGGCCTCTTAACTTTGAGGATTTTTAAGTTGGTCTTTTTGAACTCGAGATATAGGTTTTTGAGTTAATTTATGTTCAGGGGTGTAAAGAGCATATCTCGGGGAAGTTTCAAATTTTTTAGATAAGGATTGGGTCGTGTTTGGATTTTAATTCCAGCAGCTCACCAAGATATTGGTGCATCGCGGTAGTTATAGCAGTGGAGGCCTCATCGTATCGCAGTGACCTCTTAAACTGCATTCTAGTTGAGAATTTAATTCTCTGAGGGGAAATTGACTCTTTTCCCCTCAATCTAATTCGTAAAAACATGAATTAAAGCTTCAGTTAGAGCATTATTTTCCCATATTCTCCAATTTCCTCTAAAAACAAACCCTAAACATCTCCCAAGTTTATGAAATTCAATTACCTTCCCTCCAAGAAAACTAAGAAATCAAGTTCCCAAATCCAAGAACTTTTAAGAAAGCTTAAAGAGTTGTGTTTCTCTTTCAAAATTTAAGGTTTAAGGTAAAGCTACCAGTGATGTATGTTTTGGGTGTGGTAAGATAGGCCACATGATTAGGGAATGTCGAGAAGTTACCTAGAGGGGAAGAGATTTGCGCCAACAGGGTCAGTCCAATCAGTCATCAACTTTAGTAGGTCCCTAATCTCAGTAGGGAGTTACTTCCAGTGCCACCAGTGGTCAGTTCCAGAACATATTATATGCACTCCAATCCCATCATGATCAGGAAAGTTCTCTTGATATAGTTATGGGTACGTTACAAATCTTCTATCTTCATGCGTATATTTTATTAGACCTAGAGCTTCACTTTCTTTTGTAACCCCCTATATATCTTTCAGTTTTCGTGTCAATCCCGATACATTAACAAAGACTTTCTTAGTGTCGACCCCGGTGGGTAAGTCTATCATAGCCAGACAGGTATACAGAAACTATCCAGTTATAGTATCTCAGAAAATTACTTTTGTAGATCTTGTAGAAACAAAGATGACTGATTTTGATGTCATTCTCAGCATAGATTAGCTCCATTCATATTATGCCTCAGTTGATAGCAAAAATAGGGTCGTTTAGTTTTAGCTTCCCTATGAACCAGTCATCGAATGAAGGGGTAGTACCTCAGTGCTTAGGGGTCAGATGTGTTTTCAGATCCCTTTTCAGAATCCTATGATAGTATATGACCTAGAGTTAAAAGAATAAACCCAAAAATTTAGCAGCAGTAAAGTGGGGATAGTGTTATCAAAATTTGGTGGATTATTAATCCATGGGGTTAGTTGTATACTCGGTGAACCAGAAGGATTGAAATAGTGTATGCAAGAATTTATGTTAATTGATTCAAAATTAAGTATGATGATGTGTGTGCGATTTAGAGATGTGATATTAGTAGGCTATAAAAAAATTTAGTGTGGTTCATTAAAGGTTTGGGGATATCTATGTTACGTGTTAGGATATGAGTTAAATCTTAGATAGTTGCAGTTTAGTTTAGAGTTTATAAAAAGGGTCCCGTAGACTTAGAGTGATGGCTTAAAGGTAAGGGCCAGATGATAGAATAAGTAACCAAGTCAGGCTCTCAAATTCCAGTAGTGATGCCAGTACGTTATAGAATAGTGGTAAGGGAGGATAATGCCCAACCCATTCTTATTTTAGTATTTGTAATTCAGTTATCATGATATATACTCATTCCTTGCATGTCAGTTCTATGATCATAGCTCATATTCGTGCACCTTATAGGAAATCATGTACTCTCCCAGTTTCTAGTATGAGGAGTTCCAGTTCACTCAGCAGTATGAAACATGTTCCATGAATTTATGAACTCCAAACTCAGGTCATGTAGATCATGACTCATGTAATCATACTTTATAGTATGTTTAGTTCCAGTACTCATGATACTCTCTTAATGATTAGCGAACATCAGATTATGTCATGTATATCCTTAATTTTTATCTCTGCAGTGAATACAAGTCATGGATACTCTATTTCTTAGTCGTCAGTTAAGCGTCCAAGCTATGCATAGTATTCTTTTGTGCTTCAGGTCCTCATGCTCTAACCTTTCATTGAACTTTTATTATGAAATAATGGTGATTATGAGTAATTTGGTAGATGTGAGAGAGTAAGTGTTTTATGTTAATGAAAGATTATTGCATGATTATTTCAGATAAGGTTGTAAGTGTGAAGTAAGATTGGCACCAAGTTCTTGATATATTTCATGGTTATTTAAAATTGTGTGTGTTTTCTTGGGGTAGTGCATGGAAGTTATTGATGATAGAGGTTTGGAGGATATGAGAAAGATGCTTTTATGGGTGTTGTTTGTAAGTTAATGTGTGGTTAGGAAGATAGGCTTGAATGTCATGTTGGTGTATTAGTGGATGACTGCATTGCGTGTTAGTGAATTCCTAATTAGAGGTAAAAATGTTTGAATCCTGGTAATTTGTTAATTCAACTTAGTTCGTATATCATGCATTTATTTCAGATTCCAAATATTTAGTCATGATTCAGTACGTTAGTGTCCCATGCATCATCTCAGTCTTTTCTTTGTATTTCAGCTAAGTCGGTATCCTTCAGGGGATGAACTATACCAAGGAGGAGATGTTGTAATACCCCCAAGCTTTCATGTACTAAATCTCTCAACTTATCTTCAAGAAACAAGATCCAGCATGAAGTAACGGGTACTCATAAGTGGACCCTGTCGTTTCTATCTCAGCCTTATAACCATTCTCATGTCATTGCATGTATTCACGAAATCAGTTCAGTGATGTATCATGTTTCACACTCAGTCATGTAATCATGCTTTCAGTTGTGCATGTTCAGTATATGATATTAGTTTCTTCAGTACTCTCTACTAAATCAGTCTCATTTGAGGATGAATCTTCCCAAAGGGGGAGGTATTGCAATACGTCGTACTTTTCTTAGCTCAATTTTGCTCCTAGTTGTATGTATACGAGGCTTAAAGCCTGAAAATTTCTCTAAGTGTTGGGGACTTATTCATTTTAAGTCCTCTTAACTTTGAAGATTTTTAAGTTAGTCTTCCCGACCTAGAGACGTAGTTTTTTGAGTTAATTTATGTTCATGGGTATAAGGAGAATTTCTCGAGGAAGTTTTGGATTTTTTGGATGAGGATTGGGTCATGTTTGGATTTCAATTCTAGCAGCTCATCGCGATATTGGTGCATCATGGTGATTATAGCGGTGGAGGCCTCATTGCATTGCGGTGACTTCTTAAACCGCATTTCATTTGCGAATTTAATTCTCTGAGGGGCAATTGAGTGTTTTCCCCTTAATCCAATTCATAAAAACATGAATTAAAGCTTCAGTTAGGGCATTATTTGACCATATTCTCCAATTTCCTCTAAAAAACAAACCCTAACCATCTCCCAAGTTCATCAAATTCAATTACCTTCCCTCCAAAAAACCAAGAAATAAAGTTCCCAAAATCTAAGAACTTCCAAAGAAGCTTAAAGATTTGTGTTTCTCTTTCAATGTTTAAGATTCAAGGTATGTGTGATGTTCATTCATAGGCTCTTTTCACCCATGGATTCCAAGAATATATTTTTATGTTTTAAATAATGAATTTTACGTGTTTATGATGAATTATCTTTATGAAGCTCTTATGAATTTTGATTTATGTATTGAGTTTACTAGTGTTTTGATGGAATGAGCCTTTACATATTTAAATGATGAAATTTTCATGTTAAATCCTTAACTCATGGTTTTAGTATTGTAATTATGTTATTATCACATGATTTACTCATTCCTATGTTTAAGTTCATGACTCTCATGAGTTTGATGAAATGTCTAACTGTTGGATTTTGAACAATGATCCCCTACTATGGTTTTAAAGCTTTTTTATATCCGTATTGTTATTTCCATTCAATGTTGGTGGGTTATGAACACCAGATACCTATTTGTTTACATAATTTTAGTATCTTCAGAAAGAATTCAGATATACCATGAGTATAATCATTCAGTCAGTTGTTATGATCTGTTGTTTGTTCAGTTAAGCTTAGTTTAGTCCAATAATCAGTGTTAGTTTAGTTTGGATTAGGATTTAGCATCGAGTGAATGGAGGGATGATGGCTTCCTTATCAGTTAGGCAGAGTCATTAGTAACAGTCCCTGTATTCCAGAACTACGTAGCCAACATGGTATATGAGGAGTCTCCCGTCAGTTACGCTTGACTTCCTCTAGGGAGTCACCCGTCAGTTAGGCTTGACTTTCTCTCAGTGGTCACCCATCAGTTTAGGCTTGGCTCCCTGGTCCTTCAGGACATCAGATTAGTGGATCTACACAACCATTGTTAGTACCTGTGGCACGGTACTGACACCTTTCCAACTGCGGATATAGGTTGGACCCCACTTAGTTTAGATTATGGCATGTCGGTTACATAATACCTCTCACAGTCTCAGTTCTGTATTCAGTACAGAATTCAATTCAGGTTTGCTTGACCAAAGCATACAAATTATCAGCTATTCAGCTACCGGATTTCAGTATTTCAGTTTTATAGATTATTTCAGATATATTATATTTTGTTCTTACATTCTCAGTATTTCAATTTTCATGCATGCATACTCAGTTATCTCATCTATTTAACTAGTCATTATTTCATGCATAGTTAACCCTTGAATTTTCGATCTTTACTAGTTTGATTGCTGAAAGAACCCTTTTTTTTTTCATAAGCTTATCGAAAAAAATTTGAAAGAACTGATTTTCTTTCTTTCACGGAGTTAAAGTTGGGCTTTGTGAAAAAAGTCAGCTTGAGCTGGAAATTTTCTCGTTGTAAGGCATGTTCTGTCCGGAGTGATATTTTCCAAGTTGTTTTACTAGGCATAAATCTGAATCCGGCCGCCGGCTCCGACCTCCGGTCCCCGGCGCCGACCGACCGCCGGCCACGACCTCCGGTCGCCGGCCCTCTCTCTCTCTCCCTACCCTCTCTCCATCGCTAGCGCACCGGCCCCCGGTCCCCGGCGCCGTCGCTGACCTTCGGCGCCGACCCGACCCGACCGCCGGCTCCGACCTCCGGCGCTGACCCGACCCGACCTCCGGTCGCCGTCCCCCGGCGCTGACCCGACCCCCCCGTCGGTTCATACCCCCCCAC